>NC_133617.1:121139340-121439340 GCF_048593235.1 Sminthopsis crassicaudata
GATCTTTTCTACACTGGTACAACAAACCTTTCCTGCAGACCTTCTAATTATCTTGAGCTATAAAATTGTTTCACTACATATTTTTGTGGGTTCTGCCAATCTAGCATTTGTTTAGATTCATTACTGAAAGGTATTTGGAAGGGTTTAGGGGAGATCTTAGACAAGTCCCTAACTTTATTGTACCATCTTGTCTCTGCCTTGTTCACTTTTATTTCTAATTTTATTATTCTAAGGTAGTGAAAGTAATAAGATTATTTGTTATTTTATTATATGGCATATGATTCTGTTGTACTTTTAAGATGTTTATGTTTTAAATTTGAATAATTTATTAATTTTAATTAAATAAAGTATTTATTATGACAATTCTATGTATAGATTTGTTTATTTTTAATTTATTTAATATTTTTCCTCAATTACATTTAAAACAATTTTTTTACATTTGTTTTTAAAATTTTTGAGTTCTAGGTTCTCTTCCTTTTCTCCAACCCCAGCCCCCATTAAGAAAACATTTGTGAAGTTATGCAAAACACTTCCATAAAAGACATGTAAAAGAAAACATAGATTTCCCACTCTAATAAAAAAAAAGCCTCAAGAAATAGTTTAAGGGGAAAGAGAGAGAGAGAGAGAGAGAGAGAGAGAGAGAGAGAGAGAGAGAGAGAGAGAGAGAGAGAGACAGAGAGACAGAGAGACAGAGAGACAGCCAGAGACAGAGAAAGAGACAGAAACACACAGAGAAAATGCTTCAATTTATATTCAGAAATAATCAAATTTTCCTCTGTGTATAAGTAGTTGTTTTTTTTATCATTAGTCCTTCAGAATAACCTTTGATCATTGTATTTCTGAGAATAGCTAAGTCATTCACTACTGATCATCCCAGAACATTGCTATTACTTTTTACACATATCATTTTGCTTGAGTTTGTGGAGGACTTAACTGGTTTTCTTTTTGGAGAGCATCCTGCTTATCAATGTAGATTTTTTAAAGGTACATTAGAAAACTGAATTTGATAGACATAAAGCTATTTACTTAGAATACATTTGAGTCAGACTTTAAACTCAGATTGTCTTGATCTTCAAATCTATTACCTTATTGATTATGCCATACTGCCTTGGTTAACCTGATGATGAGACTCTTAAATTGTACATAAGCTAAAGCTCAGTTTGGATATAGACACATATATAATGTGTGTGTGTGTGTGTGTATGATATATTTGGAGAAATATAAACACATAAATTACACATATACTTTATCATTGAATTCATTCTAAAAGTCTACTGTTTTTCAGGTGAACACGTTTGTCCTTTGCTAGCATATTCAGGATGATCATGAATTTCTTTCATATAAAGTAAGCATTAAAATAGGAATTTAAAAGAGAAGGGTAAGAAGTATGGTCACATTTTATAATCCAAGGAATAAAACAATGTAAAGTAGAAAGGTAATACATATCTCTATAGTATGCAATAAGATACTGGGAATTTTGATCAGAGGATGGCATCCACAATGAAGGAGGGTGCCACCTTTATCCTAGACAAAGATATGTTAAAGGTACTGGACGTGTTTAACTTGAATAAGACATGGCTTAGGGAACATATGGAAATTGTCCTTAAGCATGTTAAAATCTTTCATATGGATGGATTGCTAGCATTCTTCATCACCACATGGGACAGTATAAGGAACAGTTTTAGAGACACAGATGTTAACACAGGATGGGAATATGGGGAGAAGGGAGGGAAATTTGCCAATAATGCCAGTTATTCAATAGTTTAATGGGCTGTCTCAGGTAGGCATGAATTCTCTCTCCCTGCAATCTTCAAGAAAAACTAAGATGAATGAATATTTGTAGTGACTAATAAAGAAATCCTTGATCTGTTATAGGTGGAACTAAATGAACTCTGATTATTGCTTTCAGATTCTTTTTATACTAGTAGATATTTATCCCCCTTTAAAACAGATTGAAACTGACAAATAAAGATCACATAAAAATTAACAACAATAGCAACAAATGAATCTCACATTCCTAGTTTTGTATTTTTTAGCATTTATTAAGCATCTACTATGTGCCAGGACTTGTGATAAATGATGGGAACACATTTAGTGACAGGAACACAAAGAAATGCTAACAGTTAGTTTGTGTTCTGATGGAGCTCACCATCTAAATGCTGTAATGTTTGTCCTAAATATTTAAAAACATAGGACCAACATTAAAGTATTAATTTAAAACTTTCAGAGGGATATTTGGAATTTTGAGAAAGTTTAAAAATATTAAGATGCTTAATTATTTAACATTAATTCATGTGCTCCATTTCTAGTATCAATCAGCATGAAGTAAATTTGCCAAATTAAGAAAATATGCAATCTCTTGGATTTGCAAAAAGTGTAAGCATATATATGCTGAAAAATAGCACCAAATGGCCAGCTAGATTTAAATTAAATATTTTTATTTGTTTGCTTGCTTCTCTTTTGTTTTGATTTTTGCTCATTTATCTATTTTTGTTTTGTGCTAAGATCTTCCTGCAGGCTACTTTTAAGAAAGCTCTACTACTGTGAACTAAGTTTTACCTTTGAGAGAAATAATAATATGGTATTATTGAAAATACCAATTACCAATTAAAATTACCATATCATGAGATTTTATTATGCAAATGGTAGGAATCACATAACTGTAATCTTTCTCACATTTAAAATAAATCTTGGGTAAATGACTTAAAAGAATAAAGGGTGATATTATGAGCAAATCAGGAGAGAAAGAATAGTTTACTGAATTGTTGGCGAATGGAAAAATGTCAAAACAAGTGTTAAAGAGTATTATTAGATATAAAATAGACAATTTTGATTATGTTATATTAAAAATCTTTTTCAACAAACAAAATCAACGCAACTAAGATTAGAAGGAAAGCAGAAAACTAGAAAACAAATTTAATATGTCTCTGATGAACACCCAATTTATCAATTATGTAAAGAATTGATTTCAATTTGTAAGGATTCAAGTCATTCCCCAATTGATCAATGTTAAAAGAATACAATAAGTAGTTTTAGATAAATAAACATTATCTATAGTTATATTAAAAATCTCTTAATCATTATTGATTAGAAAAATGTACATCAAAATGATTCTGAAGTTTCATATCTGTCAGATTAGCTAATATGACTGAAAAAAAAACAGATAAATAATGGAGGAGATTTGAGAAAATTGTAACACTAATACACTTGGTGAAATTGTGAATTGATTTAACCATTCTGTACAGCAATTTAGAATCATGTCCAAATGGCCATAAAGATTTGCTTACCCATTGATCCAGCAATACAGCCACTTAATCTAATCCTAAAGAGACTAAAATTGGAAGGGAAGAACTTATTTTCACAAAAATATTTATAACAGCTCTTTTTTATAGTGGCAAAAAATTGGAAATTGAAGGAATATTTATCAACTGGGGAATGTCCAAATAAGTTGCAGTATATGATTGCAATGGTATTTTACCTACTATAAGAAATGATGAACAGGCTGATTTCAGAAAAAAAAAAAAGATTGGAATGACTTACATGAAGTGATGTAAAGTGATGTGAGCAGAATCAGAATATTGTACTCAGTTAACAGCAATATTGTAAGATGATCAATTGTGAATGACAGTCATTCTGAATAATACAATGATCCAAGAAAATTTCAAAGGATTCATAATGAAAAATATTATCTATCTCTAGAGAAAGAAGTGATGGAATTTGAATGCAAATCAAAGCATACTATTTTTCACTTTCTGTATGTTTTTCATGGTTCCCTCCCTCCTCCATCTATGACTCAATATTTTCTTTAACTACATGATTAATATGGTAATATGTTTTGTCAAATCTGTATCAAATTATTTACATCTCAAGGAGGGCATAGTTGAGGGAAGAAGAAAGAAAATTTGTAACTCACTTAAAAATTAATGTAGGGGCAGCTAAATAGCGCAGGAGGACCTGGGTTCAAATCCGACCTTAGACACTTAACACTTCCTAGCTGTGTGATCCTGGGCAAAGTCAGTTAACCCCAATTGCCTCAGGAAAAAAAAAAAAAAAAAGTAAAAAATTGTATTTAAATATAACTGGGATGAAATAAAATATTATTTAAAAAACAAACTCAGGGAAATAAAGCTCAGTTTCAACTATTTACTTTAACTCTATTTCTGATCAAGGCACACATCATAATTGGAATCCATTTGCAGACTTAATATAATGAAACCAAATAAAATGCATACTTTTTTAATGGATATTAGAAAAATCACTGAAATATTTAAATGTCATTCTAAAATTGTTGTATATGATTTTTCAACTTTTTTCAATTAACAAATTAAAATCATATAAATATTGAGTTATGAAACATTTTAGTAGCAACCTAGAGAAACTCAAAATGCTAGGTTTATGACCCTAGAAGAAACACTTAGACCTTTTATTAATTTTTTTTCTGTCTACTGTTTTATGGCCAGTTTTTGCAGCTCTACTTTCCCTTTGCTTTGTCTGTAATCAAGAAACTAACTAGAACATCTGACTTAGAATCAACCTTGAGCAGTTTAACAAGAGAGAAGCTTCCTGTCTGACTTTGTGCTTCAGTTGTCCTGTGCTAGAATTTATTCATATATAAGAATATGGCCATTTTGAATTGACTAAGCTTTAGAACAAATATCTTGCTTTTGTGCAAATATTTGTTAATTCTTAAAAGTTACAGATGTTTTTAAATATTCTTTATAAAAATGAGAAAGAAAGCTTTTATATCTCATTTATATTACAACATAAACTTGTGAGTAGATATAATTTCATTCTAATTATTTACATCCCAGTGCCCAACACAGAATCCTGACAAATATAAGTGTTTTTATTGATTGATTGTTAAAGAAAAATAGAAAATATATACAAATTTTAAAAAACCCTCTTAATTATGATCTTCACATGTATGAACAAAAGTAATAAAACTATGCTGATAATATTTTTGAAAAACAATATATTCATTCATCTCATCATTGGCTGAATTATAGATTAGTAGAACTATTTTTTTAAACAATCTAGAAGTACACAATTAAAGTTTCAAAAACAATCATACCATTCACTCTAATAATTCTATTATAATTAACACATTTTGAAAGCACTACTAAAAAGAAACAAGTTACCAGTTCAACAATTTTCATAGCAGTATCATTTGCCATTGTGAAATAAAATCATAATGGAATTGTGGAAATTTACAATTTGAGAAAATCTAAATGTATTGCAATAGGAAGTGATTACATTGTGGTATATTAGTAAATTTTATTTAATTTTTTTTAGGTTAAATCTGCAATTTCATTAGAGTGGGGAGTTACAGCTCATGTCATTATGCAGATTTTCTCAGCCCATTAAGGTAATCAATTATTTCACAGAAGCCAGTCTTAGGGAGTTAGTTGGGAGTATTGAGAAGTTTTGTGACTTGTCTAGGATCCTAAGTCATTTTGTAGCAGAGATGGGATTTGAACCTAGACTATCCTGATCTTATTTTGATACACTTACACAGTTTGATGTAATGAAGATTGACTGGTGTGATGAATATAAATCAGTATCAAAAGATCCTATGAAAACATGCAATGTGAAAACAAAGAAAAAGAAGAAATAAGATTTTTTAAAAATTATCCAAATTTATGGTATAATTGATATAGAAGTTCCTTGTAGTCTCTCTAATAAAATGTAGATGATTGACAACCATTTTTTAAATTTGTATTTTTTGTTATAGGGGCCTTTGAAAAATGGCTCAAATTGCCTGGATTACATAGTAGTAAATACATGTCAAGGGCAAGACTCAAACTGGTGTCAAACAACAAGGGTGGTCTATCTATAATATCATACACATCTCATTGTATAAGTTTATCCATGAATGAATAAACAAATAGAAAAAATAATACTAATAGAGATCAAAAGGAGAGAGAAAAAAGTCATAGAATTATATTTGTTAAATTCCACCAGTTCAAATATAAATAACTCTATTTAATTGGTTAAATTAGTCTTAATATTAAGTTTATAATAATTTCTTTAAAAGGAAAGTATAGTTCTCTCTTTTTCATATACATCTCTCTATATGTATATGTGTATTATATATGTGTGTGTGTTTACATAAATAAATAAATATGTATACATACACACACATATATATGTATATATACATATATATATATATATATATATGGAGAGAGATATTAATTCTAGCAAATAATTCTAATATAGTTAATTTTGTCTCAATGGAATTATATGAGGAAGCACTTACACATCATCATGATTACACCCCATTTTAGAGTCCATTTGTTCAATATAGCATCATTTACCTTAACTCTAGACATTTTATATTAAAGAATTGTACTTCATATTAAATGTACTTTAGCAACCTATACTATTTTTTGTATGGCTTAGTTCCATCTTTTGTATTAGAAATCATTTCAAGTATTTATTGTACAGTAAAAAATGGTCATATATCTTGGATAGGCCGAGCGAATATAATAAAGATGACAATACTCCCCAAACTAATCTATTTATTTAGTGCTATACCAATCAGACTCCCAAGAAACTATTTCAATGACCTAGAAAAAATAACAACAAAATTCATATGGAAGAATAAAAGGTCGAGAATTGCAAGGGAACTAATGAAAAAAAAACTCAGAGGAAGGTGGTCTAAGTGTACCTGATCTAAAGCTATATTATATAGCAGCAGTCACCAAAACCATTTGGTATTGGCTAAGAAATAGACCGGTAGATCAGTGGAACAGATTAGATACAAAGGACAAAAAAGGGTACATCTATAGCAATCTAATCTTTGACAACCCAAAGATTCCAACATTAGGGATAAAAATTCATTATTCGGAAAAAAACTGTTGGGAAACCTGGAAATTAGTATGGCAGAAATTAGATATGGATCCACACTTAACACCATATACCAAGATAAGATCAAAATGGATCCATGATTTAGGCATAAAGAGGGAGATAATAAATAGATTAGAGGAACAGAGGATAATCTACCTCTCAGACTTGTGGAGGAGGAAGGAATTTATGACCAGAGGAGAACTAGAGATCATTATTGATCACAAAATAGAAGATTTTGATTACATCAAACTAAAAAGTTTCTGTACAAATAATACTAATGCAAACAAGATTAGAAGGGAAGTAACAAATTGGGAAAATATTTTTAAAAGCAAAGGTTCTGACAAAGGTCTCATTTCCAAAATATATAGAGAACTGACCCTAATTTATAAGAAACCGAACCATTCTCCAATTGATAAATGGTCAAAGGATATGAACAGACAATTCTCAGAGGGAGAAATTGAAACTATATCCACTCACATGAAAGAGTGTTCCAAATCACTACTGATCAGAGAAATGCAAATTAAGACCACTCTGAGATACCACTACACACCTGTCAGATTGGCTAAGATGACAGGAACAAATAATGATAAATGTTGGAGGGGATGTGGGAAATTGGGACACTAATACATTGCTGGTGGAGTTGCGAAAGAATCCAGCCATTCTGGAGAGCAATCTGGAATTATGCCCCAAAAGTTATCAAACTGTGCATACCCTTTGACCCAGCAGCGCTACTACTGGGATTATATCCCAAAGAAATACTAAAGAGCGGAAAGAGTCATATATGTGCCAAAATGTTTGTGGCAGCTCTTTTTGTTGTAGCTAGAAACTGGAAGATGAATGGATGTCCATCAGTTGGAGAATGGTTGGGTAAATTGTGGTATATGAAGGTTATGGAATATTATTGCTCTGTAAGAAATGACCAGCAGGAGGAATACAGAGAGGCCTGGAGAGACTTAAATCAACTGATGCTGAGTGAAATGAGCAGAACCAGAAGATCACTGTACACTTCAACAACAATACTGTATGAGGATGTATTCTGATGGAAGTGGAAATCTTCAACATAAAGAAGAGCCAACTCACTTCCAGTTGATCAATGATGGACAGAGGTAGCTACACCCAGAGAAGAAACACTGGGAAGTGAATGTAAATTGTTAGCACTAATATCTGTCTGCCCAGGTTGCATGTACCCTCGGATTCTAATGTTTATTGTGCAACAAGAAAATGATATTCACACACACAAAAAAAAAATGGTCATATAAAGTTTTCTTTTAAGTGATTGGATTTTATATTCTTCAACCTATCCCTTTACCCTAAAGTGACTAAGATTAGTATCTCCAAAATCATGATTTCTGGTTAGAGAATAATAGATTTTTGGTTTGCTAAACATATATATGTAAAGAGAGATCTATAGATATAGATTGATAAGTATATAGATAGAAATGATATATATGTACATATTTATATATGTGTACAT
This sequence comes from Sminthopsis crassicaudata, assembly GCF_048593235.1. Classification (NCBI taxonomy): domain Eukaryota; kingdom Metazoa; phylum Chordata; class Mammalia; order Dasyuromorphia; family Dasyuridae; genus Sminthopsis; species Sminthopsis crassicaudata. The sequence continues at coordinate 121,147,664 of NC_133617.1, forward strand.
ATATGTGACATGTATTTTTCAATATATGACAACTCTTAATTGTTCACATAACAAAACAAGAATAAATTTCTTAACTTGTAGGAAAAGCATTTTACTACTGCTAAGAATAATGATTTTTTTTAATGCATTGAAAAAATAAATACCAAAACTTTTTAAACTTAAATTTGAATACCCTTAGAGATCATCTAGTCTAGCAAATGCCAGAGTAAGAATCCTTTTTATAAAATGACTAACAAGTGGATGAATATTGAGCTTTTACTTCAAACTGATTATAGGGAACTCACTAAGTATGAGACAATCTTTTATTTTTTAACTTGTTAAGATTTTATGTTCCTTGCATTAACACTAAAATGCCTCCATGATATTTCAACCAATTAATCTTAGTTTTCCTTTTGAGACTAAGTAGAAAAGCTACAGTTACCTCTGAAAAAGTCAGCTTTCATATATTTGATCATTGCATAATCTTATTCCTGTTTGCCATTTATTTTCAAGATTAAATAACCCAAGTACCTTCAACTTCTCTTTGAATGGCATGGTTTCAATACTTAGAAAAGCATAGTCACATTATCAAATAAATCTCAGATCTATTGTAAGATTTTTGTAATTGTTCTTTGAAATTCTTTTTTAAAGTGATGGTACTCCAAAAAAGAAAGAAAATAACTTTTTTTACTCTGAAGTGACTATGACAAAGGAGAACTAATACTAGACTTGACTTCAATCAGGTATTCTCTGATAAAAACTTGACTTCCTATTAGTATATGTTTTATGAGTCCACAATTTTTCTGAGCTTCAGTTCCTTCATATTTAAATGAGAAAATAATCAAACTATTAGTTAATACTTCACAGGGTTGTAGGTGGAAAAGGTTTTGTAAAATTTAATGTATTATATAGGAATTATTATTATTTCCTCTCAGTTGGAATATCAAGGTTAAATATCTCATGATATCACATCACTTCCCATGTAATAAAAAAAAATCATCAACTCGAAACCCTATATTATATATCAGCACATGACTGAATAGATCTTATCTCCTGAAACTCAATTATGTGGTTTATTTCTTGTATCTCTATGGACAAAGGGGGAAAGAAAAAGAAAATAACTAATTCAAGATGCTTTTAAAAAATTACAGTACTGCTTAGGCTGGAAAAATAGATTATATCTGTTACTGTTGGGTTTTTTTCTGGAAACTATCTCTTAGATAGAGACAATAAATAAAAAACAAAAGTCGCTATCAGCAAAGAAATAAAAAATTTAAAATAAGCAAAAAGAGGCATAGCCAATAAAAGATTTAAATTACATAATCTCTAAATATTATACGATGTTCTATTATTTCATATTATTATATAATAACATTAAATCACATTAGAATTCTTTAGCATAACTCTTATCTATATGCTTTTATGTATACATATTATCTCGTTATAGAAAGTAAGTTCCTTGAAGGCAAGGACTGTTTGACTTCCCTTTTTATCTCCATAGCCCAAGCATAGAGGAGGCAGTAAATAATTCATTACATAAAATAAGGCCTGTTAACATATTTCAAAATCAGATACAGTAAATAGAAACATTAATATTCATGGATAATCTAAATCCTGACAAATAAACATTCATGAACATATAACAAAATAAGTGCCTCACAGCATGAATTAACATACTTGATACCTATTAAAATTAAACAAGGAAAACAATGGAAAAATATAGGGTAAAATAGAACATCAAATTGGGATATGTGGAAACTTTGCCTTTCTATTAATAGTCATGATAGTAAGTTTTGCTGTTCCAGAAACAAAGTATAAACATTCTTTACTAGTTTCCTTCCAGATTGCAAACAAAATCCAACTACCACAGGTTCTATGCTAAATTTCACTCAGACTATGAAGCTGTATTTCTTAGTCAGTAACAAATCATTTTGCTGCTTTATAAATGTTTACTGCTTTATAAAATGATTTTAGGTTTGGTACTTGCTAAGCTACCATCCATTGTATTTTTTAAAAAATTAATTCCCTTGATATTCTTGCTCTTTGTTCTTGTAGATGTTTGTTTTTTGTTATTTTTTTTGGTTATTATTTTTCTAATTCTATAAAATAATGTTTTGTCAGGTTTATTGTTATGACATTGAAAAATAGACTAATAGGCAGAATTGTCATTTTTATTATATTAGTTTAGTCTACCCATGAGAAATTGATATTTTTCCATTTGTTTAGATCTAATTTTATTTGAATGAGAAGTATTTTGTAATTGTGTTCATATAGTTGTTGAATTTGTGTTGGCAGGTGGACTCCTAAGAAGTTTATTTTGTCTAAGAAATTTAAAATGGAATTTCTTTTTCTATCTTTTGGTGATGAGCTCTGTCAGTAATATATAGAAATGCTGATGATTTGGGTGGGTTTATTTTATATTCTTCAAATTTACTTCAAATTAAATAAATTGTTTCTAGTAGGTTTTTTGATGCTTTTCCAGGATTCCCCAAGTATATACATCTTATCATCTGCAAAGAGTGAAAGTTTTTTTTTTCTCATTGCTTATTCTACTTCCTTTAATTCCTTTTTCTTTTCTTATTGCTAAAGTGAACATTTCTAGTACAACGTTGAATACAGTGATAATAATAAGCATCTTTGTTTCACCCCTGATTTTACTGAGAATATGTCCAATTTCTCTCCATTACAAATAATGCTTCCTGTAGGTTTTAGGTAGATACTGCTCAGTATTTTCCCGAAAGTACCCTTTATCCCCATGCTCTCTTTTTTTTTTTTTTTTTTGGGGGGGGGGAGGGAGATGGGAAGAGGTGCTGTATTTTGTCAAAAGCTTGTTCTGTATCCATTAAGGTGATCATATGATTTCAATTGGTTTTGTTTTTGATATAGTTAATTATGGTAATAGTTTTCCTGATATTAAACCAGCCCACCATTCCTGGTATAAATCCCACTTGGTCATAGAATATTATCCTGCTAGTAAGTTGATATCTTTGCTAATATTTTATTTAAAATATTTACATCAATATTTATTAAGGTAATTGGTCTGTAATTTTCTTTCCCTGTTTTGGTTCTCACAAATAGCCATATTTGTGACACAGAAAGAATTTGGCACTACTACTTCTTTACCTATTTTGTAAATAGTTTACTTAGTACTGGGATTCATTGTTTTTTAAATGTTTGGTAGAATTCATTAGTGAATCTATCTATCTCTGTGACTTTTTTCTTTTTTCTTTTTTTTTTTTTTTTTAAATTTTTTTTTTAATTTTTTTTATTATATATATATATATATATATATTTTATAATATTATCCCTTGTATTCATTTTTCCAAATTACCCCCCCTCCCTTATTCCCTCCCCCCGACGACAGGCAATACCATACATTTTACATGTGTTACAATATAGTCTAAGTACAATACATGTGTGTGAATATCATTTTCTTGTTGCACAATAAACATTAGAATCCGAAGGTACATGCAACCTGGGCAGACAGATATTAGTGCTAACAATTTACATTCCCCTCCCAGTGTTTCTTCTCTGGGTGTATCTACCTCTGTCCATCATTGATCAACTGGAAGTGAGTTGGATCTTCTTTATGTTGAAGATTTCCACTTCCATCAGAATACATCCTCATACAGTATCGTTGTTGAAGTATACAGTGATCTTCTGGTTCTGCTCATTTCACTCAGCATCAGTTGATTTAAGTCTCTCCAACCCTCTCTGTATTCCTCCTGCTGGTCATTTCTTACTGAGCAATAATATTCCATAACTTTCATATACCACAATTTACCCAACCATTCTCCAACTGATGGACATCCATTCATCTTCCAGTTTCTAGCTACAACAAAAAGAGCTGCCACAAACATTTTGGCACATATATGACTCTTTCTGCTCTTTAGTATTTCTTTGGGATATAATCCCAGTAGTAGCGCTGCTGGGTCAAAGGGTATGCACAGTTTGATAACTTTTTGGGCATAATTCCAGATTGCTCTCAGAATGCTGGATTCTTTCACAACTCCACCAGCAATGTATTAGTGTCCCAATTTCCCCACATCCCCTCCAACATTTGTCATTATTTGTTCCTGTCATCTTAGCCAATCTGACAGGTGTGTAGTGGTATCTCAGAGTGGTCTTAATTTGCATTTCTCTGATCAGTAGTGATTTGGAACACTCTTTCATGTGAGTGGATATAGTTTCAATTTCTTCCTCTGAGAATTGTCTGTTCATATCCTTTGACCATTTATCAATTGGAGAATGGTTCGGTTTCTTATAAATTATGGTCAGTTCTCTATATATTTTGGAAATGAGACCTTTGTCAGAACCTTTGTTTTTAAAAATATTTTCCCAATTTGTTACTTCCCTTCTAATCTTGTTTGCATTAGTATTATTTGTACAGAAACTTTTTAGTTTGATGTAATCAAAATCTTCTATTTTGTGATCAATAATGATCTCTAGTTCTCCTCTGGTCATAAATTCCTTCCTCCTCCACAAGTCTGAGAGGTAGATTATCCTCTGTTCCTCTAATCTATTTATTATCTCCCTCTTTATGCCTAAATCATGGACCCATTTTGATCTTATCTTGGTATATGGTGTTAAGTGTGGATCCATATCTAATTTCTGCCATACTAATTTCCAGTTTTCCCAACAGTTTTTTCCGAATAATGAATTTTTATCCCTAATGTTGGAATCTTTGGGTTTGTCAAAGATTAGATTGCTATAGATGTACCCTTTTTTGTCCTTTGTATCTACTCTGTTCCACTGATCTACCGGTCTATTTCTTAGCCAATACCAAATGGTTTTGGTGACTGCTGCTATATAATATAGCTTTAGATCAGGTACACTTAGACCACCTTCCTCTGAGTTTTTTTTCATTAGTTCCCTTGCAATTCTTGACCTTTTATTCTTCCATATGAATTTTGTTGTTATTTTTTCTAGGTCATTAAAATAGTTTCTTGGGAGTCTGATTGGTATAGCACTAAATAAATAGATTAGTTTGGGGAGTATTGTCATCTTTATTATATTCGCTCGGCCTATCCAAGAGCACTGAATGTCTTTCCAATTATTTAAATCTGATTTTATTTTTGTGGCAAGTGTTTTGTAATTTTTCTCATATAATTCCTGACTTTTCTTTGGTAGATGGATTCCCAAATATTTTATACTATCAACATTTGTTTGGAATGGAATTTCTCTTTGTATCTCTTGCTGTTGCATTTTGTTAGTGATATATAAAAATGCCGAGGATTTATGTGGATTTATTTTGTATCCTGCCACTTTGCTGAAATTTTGAATTATTTCTAGTAGCTTTTTAGCAGAGTCTTTGGGGTTCTCTAAGTATACCATCATGTCATCTGCAAAAAGTGATAGTTTAATTTCCTCATTTCCTACTCTAATTCCTTGAATCTCTTTCTCGGCTCTTATTGCCGAGGCTAGCGTTTCTAGTACTATATTGAATAGTAATGGTGATAGTGGGCAACCTTGTTTCACTCCTGATCTTACTGGGAAAGGTTGCAGTTTATTTCTATTGCATATTATGCTTACTGACGGTCTTAAATATATACTCCTGATTATTCTAAGGAATAATCCATTTATTCCTATACTCTCAAGAGTTTTTAGTAGGAATGGATGTTGGATTTTGTCAAATGCTTTTTCTGCATCTATTGAGATGATCATATGGTTCTTATTAATTTGATTATTAATATGGTCAATTATATTAATAGTTTTCCTAATATTAAACCAGCCCTGCATTCCTGGAATAAATCCTACTTGATCATAGTGTATTATCTTGGAGATGATTTTCTGAAGTCTTTTTGCTAATATCTTATTTAAGATTTTAGCATCAATATTCATTAAGGAGATTGGTCTATAATTTTCTTTCTCAGTTTTCGATCTACCAGGTTTAGGTATCAGTACCATGTCTGTGTCATAAAAGGAATTTGGTAGGACTCCTTCATCCCCTATTTTTTCAAATAATTTATATAACATTGGGGCTAATTGTTCTTTAAATGTTTGGTAGAATTCACATGTGAATCCATCTGGCCCTGGGGATTTTTTCCTGGGGAGTTGATTAATAGCTTGTTCTATTTCTTTTTCTGAAATGGGACTATTTAAGCAATTTATCTCCTCCTCTGTTAATCTAGGGAGCCTATATTTTTGGAGGAAGTCATCCATTTCACTTAAGTTATCAAATTTATTGGCATAAAGTTGGGCAAAGTAACTCCTTATTATTTCTCTAATTTCCTCTTCATTGGTGGAAAGATCCCCCTTTTCATTTGTAAGACTATCAATTTGATTTTCCTCTTTCTTTTTTTTGATCAAATTTACCAAAGGTTTATCTATTTTATTGGCTTTTTCATAAAACCAACTCTTGGTTTTATTTATTAATTCAATAGTTTTTTTACTTTCAATTTTATTGATTTCTCCTTTTAATTTTTGTATTTCGAGTTTAATTTTTGGTTGGGGGTTTATAATTTGGTCTTTTTCTAGCCTTTTAAGTTGTAAGCCCAATTCGTTAATCTTCTCTTTCTCAATTTTCTTCAAATAAGCTTCTAAAGATATAAAATTTCCCCTTATTACCGCTTTAGCTGCATCCCAAAGATTTTGATATGATGTCTCATCATTATCATTATCTTGGGTGAAATTGTTAATTGTTTCTATAATTTGCTCTTTCACCCAGTCATTCCTTAAGATGAGATTATTCAGTTTCCAATTACTTTTTGGTCTATTTACCCCTAACTTTTTACTGAATGTAGCTTTTATTGCATTGTGATCTGAGAAGAAGGCATTTATTATTTCTGCCTTCCTACATTTAATTTTGAGATCTCTATGTCCTAGTATATGGTCAATTTTTGTATAGGATCCATGAACTGCTGAGAAGAAAGTATATTCCTTCCTATTGCCATTCAGTTTTCTCCAAAGGTCTATCATACCTAGTTTTTCTAATGTTCTATTTACTTTTTTAATTTCTTTCTTGTTTGTTTTGTGGTTTGATTTGTCTAAATCTGAGAGTGCAAGGTTGAGATCTCCCACTATTATAGTTTTACTGTCTATTTCTTCTTGCAGTTCTCTTAACTTTTCCTTTAGAAAGTTAGATGCTATACCACTTGGTGCATATATGTTTAGTATTGATATGGCTTCATTATTTATGCTACCTTTCAGCAGGATATAGTTTCCTTCCTTATCTTTTTTAACGAGATCTACTTCTGCTTTTGCTTGATCTGAGATAAGGATAGCTACCCCTGCTTTTTTGGCTTTACCTGAAGCATAATAGGCTCTGTTCCAACCTTTTACCTTTACTCTGTATGTATCTCCCTGCTTTAAGTGTATTTCCTGTAGGCAACATATTGTAGGGTTCTGCTTTTTGATCCAATCTACTATCTGTCTCCGTTTGATGGGATCGTTCATCCCATTTACATTTACAGTTAAAATTACTAATTCTGTATTTCCTGCCATCGTATTATCCCCAGATTATGCTTTTTTCCCTTGACCCCCCTGATCCCCCTCCCCGATATTTAATTTACAGACCCCCCTTGTGACGCGAAACCCTCCCTCTTTTTTTTTTTTTTTTTTTTTTTAGGATCCCTCCCCCCTCCCTCCAAGTCCCTTCACTTATTCCCCTTTTCCTTTTCCCTTTTCCTCTCCCCCCTTTTAATGAGGTGAGAGAAAATTCTCTGAAAAACAAATATGTTAATTATTTACTCTTTGAGCCTCTTCTGATGAGAGTAAGATTCACACAATGATTCTCCCCCTCACTAAGTTCCCTCAGATATGGTGTATTTTCTATGTCTCTTCCTGGGATGTAGTTTCCCTCTTTTTATCACTCCTTCCCCTTTTTCTGAACCGACCTCCTTCCCTTTACTACACCCCCCTTTTTTTCTTTTATATCAGTAAAATAAAATTATCCTTGAGTATTTTTTATATACCCACAACAGAGTTACAGTTCTCAAGGGTTCTGTGTACCTTTTTCTGTTTCTCTTCAGTCTTGTGGATGTAGATCAAATTTTTTGTTTAAGTCTGGTTTTTTTCTTAGAAACATATAGAATTCCTCTGTTTCATTGAATGACCATCTTCTTCCGTGGAAAAAGATGCTAAACTTAGCTGGGTAGTTCATTCTTGGTTGCAGTCCTTGATCTTTTGCCTTACGGAATATCAGGTTCCAGGCCCTTCTATCTTTTAATGTGGAGGCAGCCAGATCTTGGGTGACCCTTATTGTGGCACCTTGGTATTTAAATTGTTTTTTTCTAGCTGCTTGCAGGATTTTCTCCTTTGTGTGGTAATTCTGCAGCTTAGCCACAATATTCCGTGGTGTTCTTTTTTTAGGGTCTATTTCAGAAGGAGTTCGATGAATTCTTTCCACATCTACTTTCCCTTCTGTTTCTATTATCTCTGGACAGTTCTCTTTGATAATTTCCTGTAAAATAGAATCTAGGCTCTTTTTTTGGTCATAGTTTTCTGGAAGTCCAATAATCCGCAGATTATCTCTCCTAGATCTATTTTCCAGGTCTATAGATTTTCCCAGTAAGTATTTGACGTTGTTCTCCAGCTTCTCATTTTTTTTGTTTTGTTTGACTGATTTTTGGGTTCTCTGTGAATCATTCATTTCTATTTGTTCCATCCTGACTTTTAAGGAGTTATTTTCTTCTTTCACAGTTTTTAGTTCTTTTTGTAAATGCCCAATTTCGTTTTTAAATGAATTATTTTGCTCTATTGAATTTTTTTCCATTTCCCTAATTTTTTTTTTTTGAGAATTATTTTCTTTTTCCAATTCAGAAATTCTATTTTCTTGAGACTTTTTTATCTTTTCCAATTCAGAAATCCTACTTTCCTGTGTTTTTTTAACCTTTTCTAATTCACTAATTTTGTTTCCCTGCATCTCCTGTGAATTCTTTATTTTTTCCAACTCCAATTTCAGGACATTGTTATTCTCTATCATAACTTCCCTTTCCTTGCCCCATTTTTCTTCGATCTCCCTCAATTTCTTAAGAGCTTCTTCTAGGAGAGAGTTATGTGATGGGGGGCAGGAATCGTTCCCCTTTAGGTTGTTATCTTCTGAATCTTTGCTGTTAACTTCCTCGGGGTTGGGTACCCGCTCTTTCTCTGTATAGAAGGAATCTATAGTTTTTCTAGCTTTTTTGCTCATACTTAAAAAATGTTTTGGGGTCTGTCCCTGGGGTAGGAAATTATTTACTTCTTTACCAGCTTCCTCCCAGACCGGATGGATGCAGCGGCCCCTGCGCCCGCGCTAAGAGAGAGCTCTGGGAGAGAGTTCCCCACCCCCTCCCTGGAAGTGCCTCAGAGGTGATTAGCACTGCTGTGCTTTGAGGGCGTAGAATAGTGAAGACAGCAAGAAGCTCAGCCTATGTGTCCGGGTGGGGAGTGGATGTCTGCAGCAGGTGATGTGAGAAGCCCCTGCGCTCAAACTGGAAGTGTCTGCCAGAAACCGCGGTCCCTAGTTCAAAGGTTCCACTTCTCTGGGACTTCCTGGAGCTGAGTTCCACTCCCTCCAGCTAAGCTAGGCCGTGTGTGTTGCCTTGGGCCGTATCCACCCACTTGTCAGTCTCTTAACTATTCTCAGGAGGTAGATGAGGCCACACCCCCTGGTGCCGAGTCTGCCGAGTCACCCCCAGGGTGTGTGTGGGGGGGGAAATCTAATCTGAGTTTTAAAATATTTTGGCTTTCTCTTCTGAACTGCTAAATAATTAGCAGAGAAGAGCTAACAGCCTGTGCCAGATTCCTTTACCTCAGTGGCTTCTCTGATCCCAGAGCCCCTCCCAGCGCAATGGGCGCAGTGTGCCCCTACCCCACCGTCTGTGCTGGTCTTTCTTATTCCTCCCCTGAGAAATGACCTTTCCTGTTGAAACTCCAGATTCTCTTCAGCTGGTAAGTCGTGCTTCCAGTCCTTGTGGTATCTATCAGTCCTGAGCTAATTTTGAGACTTAATTTATCTAATTGGTTGTGAGGGAGTGAGGACGTTCACTGAGTCGTGTGTTTCTTCTCCGCCATCTTGGCTCCGCCCCTAGATACCTGTGACTTTTTTCTTAAGGAGTTCATTAATGACTTGGTCAATTCTTTTTTTAAAATGGGACTATTTAAGGATTTTATGTCTTCTGTTAATCTGGGAAATTTATATTTTTACAAATATTCATGCATTTCAGTTAGATTGTCAGATTTGCTGCCATAGAGTTGGACAAAATAGCCTAATTATTGCTTTATTTTTTTTCCATTGGTGGTAAATTCACCTCTTTCTTTTTTGATGCTGGTAAATTGTTTATTTTGCTTGTCTATTTATTTTTGTTTTGTTTTATTTCCTATTTCTGATAAAATTAACCAAAGGTTTGTCTATTTTGTTAGTTTTTTCCATAAAACCAACTTTTAGTTTGTTTATTAGTTCAACAGTTTTCTTAGTTTCTCTTTTATTAAACTCTCTTTTGAATTTCAAAATTTCTAATTTAATATTTAATTGGGGGTTTTAATTTTTTCTAGCTTTTTTAGTTGCATGCCTAGTTCATGGATCTCCTCTTTCTGTATTTTATTTGTGTAGCTATTGAGAGATATAAAATTTCCCCTAAGAAGTACTTTGGTTGCATCCCATAGGTTTTGGTATGATGTCACATTATTGTCATTTTGTTGGATGAAATTATCAATTGTTTCTGTGATTTGTTGTTTGATAGATTCATTCTTTAGAATTAGATTATTTAATTTCTAATTTGTTTTTCGTTTATTTTTCCTTGGTCTTTTATTGGATATATTTTTTATTGCATTGTGGTCTGAAAGGGAAGCATTTATTATTTTTGCCTTTTTGCATTTGATTGTGAGGCTTTTATGATATAATGATGATAATTTTTTGTTCAGATGCCATGTAATGCCAAGAGAAAGGTGTATTTCTTTCTGCCTCTATTCAATTTTTTTTTTTTCCAGAAGTTTATTGTAGAGGGCTGAAACTCTGAAAAAGGTGGGCTTGAATCAGATAACTGAGCACTTAAGGCTAATTACCTATTTGATGTGAGACAATGACTCTATTAGCATATGTTTTGGATAAATGGCTCTTCTCATAGTTTGGTGCTTACTGAATATTTGGTGTTAAGATAATTGTTGACAAGGATTTGAGGGTGGGGTGACACAAGAGGCAGAGAAGTGACTTTGCAGCAGGCAGGACAAGAAGGAGAGAGGCTGGTGGCTCTGGACTCAAGAATCCAGTATTCTGTTTGACTATCTCCTTCACTTTTCCCCCTAAAAACTAAGGACTTTAATTTATCCTGATTCTGGCTGACCCCGAGGCCCTTTAATGAACTAGCCCATACTCCACAATTTATCAAATCTAGGTTTTCTAGATATTAAGCTATCAACCCCCTTAGTTTTTTTTTTTTTCCTTTTCTTTTGTGGTTAGATATGTCTGCTTCTAAGATGGGAAGGTTGAAGTGCCCTACTAGAATAGTTTTGCTATTAATTAATTGTTCTTTTGAACATTTGATAGAATTCACTTAGAAATCCATTTGGCTTTGAAGATTTTTTTCTTAAAGATTAATAGCTTGTTCAATTTTTTTAAAACTAATATGGGACTATTTAAATAATTTATTTCATTTTCTGTTATTTTGGACAATCAAAATTTTTGTAAGTATTCATCCATTTCTATCTTTATAAAGGGTACAATAAATAATGAATTAGTAATGATACTAGCTACTCTACCAAGCAATACCTCTCCCCCAAGCAGTTAACCTATCTATCTGGTCTATTCACCACTTTCGGGATCTCTCCACATCGCCTGGCAATTATCTAAAGATAGTGGAGCTGCTCACACTGGACACTGCCCTTCCATTGGGTTATAAAACCTGTCTGCCAGAGCCAGTGCATCTTTATCAAAAATCAAGAATTACTTGTATGAGGAATTCAGTGACCACTTGGGCTGTCTCTTTTGCTGCGGGTATTGCAAAAGTAAATCCTGAAAAAGTTTGTACCACAATATGGATAAAAGACAGATGACCCAAAGATTTATAATGGGTCACATCCACTTGCCAAATTTGATTGGGTCTCAAACCAGGAGGGTTCTTCCCTGGAGGCAGAGTAGTAGTGTGGAAAGGAAGGCAAGCTGTACAAGTTTTTACTATGCTGCTGGAGCTTTACATTTGCGATTTGGGATAATAAAAGAGGAAGCCAGGAGCACAGTAAAAGCCAGAGAAGACTTCAGACTCCAAACTCCAGAGTCCAGACTCCATCTTTGACCAGCCACATGGCGGCTCTCCTGCTTCCTTCACTTCTCCACCTTAAGACCAAGGACTTTGCCTTATACTAGCAGCAAAAGAGACAGCCCAAATGCTCACTGAATTCCTTATACAAGCATTTGAAATTATGGGTGTGCCACAAGCAATAAAAACAGATAATGGACCTGTATATACTTCTAAACATTTTGCACACTTTTGTGCACAGTATAAGATTTTACACACTACTGGTATACCTTTCAATTCTCAAGGACAGGCAATAGTAGAGAGGAGAAACAGACATCAAGACACTCCTCCAAAAACAAAAGAGAGGGGGAGCCACAGGTAACTCTAGAGAACATCTAAATTTAGCTCTTTATACAGTTAACTTCTTGATTTTTTTATAAAGATGCACTGGCTCCAGCAGACAGGTTTTATAACCCACTAGAAGGGCAGTATCCAGTGCGAGCAGCTCCACTATCTTTAGATAATTGCCAGGTGATGTGGAGAGATCTAGAAAGTAGTGAATGGAAGGGACCAGATAGGCTAACTACTTGGGGGAGAGGATTTGCTTGTATCTCTACAGATGGAGAAGGAATCAGATGGGTACCAACAAGAGCGATTCGCTTTGTCTATTGGAGAGAGATGGTGAGGACTCTTGAAACAAAGACCCAAGAAACATCAGGTGGTTCCATCACGGATTGTTTCCACCACTGAAAGAACATGGCAGTTATGGCAATTGACTCATGGACATTAAAAATTGTTAATGAGATTGATGTAGGACTTCAAAATCCTCAGGAATCATTGGATTTCCTGATAACTAAAGTAATAGACAATAGATTGGTTTTGAACTTTCTCTTGGCTCTGACTGAGAAGCCCTTGCATTATCTGACCTTTCTCCTCTTCTCTCGCTCTCCAATTTGTTTCATTTCCAGTACACAGCAAAGACTGCTCTGCAACTCCTTCATATGCTATGGCCCACAGCTGTGGAGGCTCTCAGAGAACTGACCTATCTCTGAACAATTCTCTGTTTTTTGTTTTTTGTTTTTTTAATTTTTTTGTTGTTATTTTCCCCTCACAGCATGGTGTGCACACTGAGGAATGCAAGCAGCACTATCACTTCAGGATAGTTGTAGCAGGTGTTGATCAAGGCAAACTTTTAAATGGAGAAGAGGACTCTAGTCAGAACAGGCATTTAAGTCTCTCATCAGTCTTCTGGCTCAGCCCTTTGATGTGATGTCCTATTTTATTACCTTGACTAAAAAAGTCTTACTAGGGCTCTTCTTCCTTTCCTTCCCTGCAAGTAAGCAAAGAAACTCTGGAAGGATCCTTCTCATGAACAGCTCTGGTTCTTCTTGGAATTCTTATGCTTCTTATGCCCCATGTTGGGTGCCATATGTTGGGACAATGTCTGACAGTGACTGCTGGAAATTCAACCCAGACGTGCAGAATCGATCTTCTCGTATGAGAGGATGATACAAAGAGAATGAGAAGCAGTTGCTATTCTCTGATCTTTCTCCTTTTCCCTCTGCCTCCAATTTATTTCATTCCCAGTCTGAAACACCTATGTCAGCAAAGACTGCCCTGCAACTCCTTCAAATGCTATGATCCACAGCTGTGGAGGCTCTTGGAGAATTGAACTGCCCCTTAACATCTATGTATACTTATAACAGGGATATAGTTCTCAAGAGTTCTTTTTTTTTTACCTTTTTATGCTTTTCTAGAATTCCATATTTGGAGGTCAATTTTTTTCTCAGCTCTGGTGTTTTCATCAGAAATAAATGGCATTCAGCTGTTTCATTGAATGTCCATCTTCTCCAAAAGAAAATGTTCAATTTTGCAGAGTAATTTATTCTTGACTGCATTTCAAGTTCCTTTGACTTTTGGAATATCAGATTCCAGGATCTTCGATTCTTAGAAGTTGCTAAATTCTGGGCCTTATTGTGGCTCCTCTGTATATGAATTGTTTCTTTCTGTTTGCTTGCAATATTTTTCCTTTATCTGATAGTTCTGAAATTTAACAATGATATTTCTTGGAGTTTTAATTGTAGGATATCTTTCAGAAGGGTTTGGTAAATTCTTTCAATGGCTATTTTACTATCTCTTTTTCAGATACCAGGGAAGTTCCCTTTGATTATTTCCTAAAAAAATAAAAAATAAAAAAATAATGTCTGGGCTCTTTTTTTTCTTCATGGTTCCAGGAAGTCCAATAATCCTTAGATTGTCTTTTTTGGATCTATTTTTCCATGTCAGTTGTTTTTCCAAGTAGGTATTTTACATTTTCTTTTTTTTTTTTTCCTTTTTTGGTTTTGCATGACTAATTCTTGATGTCTCTTTGAGTCATTCATTTCCATTTGCTTGGTTCTGATTTTTAGTGCATTATTTTCTTCATTTAATTTTTTTAGTTCCTTTTGTATTTGCCCAATTGAATTTTTAAAAGAGTTGTTTTGATCTATCATTTTTTCCATTTCCCAAATTATGTTTTTTTAAGTAATTGTTTTCTCTTTCCTTTTCACAATTTCTGTTTTTCAGGGGGTTATTTTCTTTTTCCATTTCACAAATTCTGTTTTTTAAGAAGTTGTTGTCTTTTTCATTTTTAAAAATCTATTTTAAGGAATTATATGCTTTTTCTATTTCACTAGTCTATTCCATAACAAATTTTCTTCAGATTATTTGTTTCCTTTTCCAAACCCTCTTGAAAAGTTCTCATTTTCTTTCCCCATTTTCCTTCTGGCTCTCTTTTAAGATTGTTTTTAATTTTTTCTAGGAGAACCAATTGTGTGATGGGGACCAATTTATATCACTCTTTGGGGCTTCATCTGGAGATAATTTGTCTCCTCAGGGTTTGAAATCTGTTTTTCTCTTTCACCATAAAAACTATCTATAGTCAGAGCTCTTTTTGCTTTTTAACTCATTTTTCAAAAAAATTGAGATCTGCTTTTGGGCCAAGGGAGATTGTCCAAGCTTTCCCTTCAAGCAGCAGTAGCAGCTGTACTGAGTCAGTGCAGACTGGCTTCTGGTGGGCATGGTTAGATCTTGTGAGATTCTGTTTCACTATTTACCTTTTGTATTTGTGTTGGATGTTTTGTAACTTCTCTGCTGATCTACTGGCTTGCAGCCACGGCAGAGTAGCCCACACTGCTGAAGATTTCTTCCTGTAGATTCTCTGGCATGTGGATCCCACACCTCCCCAAGGACTGTGTACTGCCTGCATTAGGTGGCTGTGCTTGCCCTGCTTGTACTTGGCCACGTCTCTCTGTGCCAGATTGAACCAAAACCTTTTCTGGAGATCTTCAAATTTATCTTCTGATAGTAATTTGTTACACTCCTAATATTTGTGGATTCTGTCAGTCCTGAACTAATCTTAGTATGATCATCAGGGGAAGAGGTCAGAAAAAAAAAAATGTTCTCTCTGCCATCTTGACTCCACCCCCTGAAAAGTTCTAATATATATGTAAATATTTTAACAAATAATTTTTAGAATTTAGACACAAACTAGTAAATATGTGGTCATTTTGTTAATTTCTTTTAAAAATATATATTTGTGATTATGAATTTCATGGGATAATAGAAGTCATCTCAGTGATTTGATT
The DNA here is from genome assembly GCF_048593235.1 of Sminthopsis crassicaudata. Taxonomy (NCBI): domain Eukaryota; kingdom Metazoa; phylum Chordata; class Mammalia; order Dasyuromorphia; family Dasyuridae; genus Sminthopsis; species Sminthopsis crassicaudata. The sequence goes on from NC_133617.1 coordinate 121,163,421, forward strand.
TTACAAATGTGTTTACTGAAGTCCATTCCCCAATGTTACTTGCTAGAAGGCAATTTTCAAAGTTGGGACACCAGTATCACTATCACTGCATCCAATACCAACACCAACATCACTACTACTACTACTACTACAACATCTCAATTATCTTCATCCTTAGCTCTGTAACTACCTCCACTAACTACTATGCTACCATAGCTACTATCACCATCACCACTATCTCTACTGCAACTACTGCTTACTGCTATGATTACTGCTATGCAAGATTAAAATTACTTTTTTTTTTTTTTTTTTTTTTTTTTTTTTGTAGTGACCTAGTCCTCCCAGTAGCTAAGGGCATTTGTGTTCAACATATGACTCTCTTATTCATTATTATATAACCCATTAAAGGGAATTGGAGGAACTCAAGTAATTCTTAATTTAAGTTTTGACTTAAAATTTCTCTCAATCATATAACATTAATCTTTGAAATCACATCTGATGAAATGTCTCAAAATGATTCTATACATTTGAAATTGTCACTCCCATTCATACACATCAAGTTTTATTATTGGTACTGAAAGTATATTTGAAATCAAGACAAAAAGAAAAAGATAATTAATTATATACTGTATGTGTGTGTATTTATGTATTTGTATAAATTACTTTAATAAAAACCAAGGGAATAATTGTCCTCATATGCATAAGGAAACATTTTGATTTGTAGCATTTTTAGCTATTTGTGGTGAGATTGTAAATGAGTCCTAAGAGAAGGGCATATCCTTTCACAAATCTCTAATGAATTTTGTGGAAATGGAACATTTTAGACTTATTTTGCTTAAATCATTTTCAGAATTTTATTTTTGATAGTGACTTTTTCTTTTTGTTTCACGCTCCATACCTATAGAAAGAATAAAATGGTTCTTACTTCATTATGTTCACCATTTCTGAAGCAGCCACTATTGGTTTCTGTTTCCTTTCTTTAAAGAACACAATTTTTGGCTGGAAAAAGGCATTCTCAACTGTCATCATGTGCAATCTTGTCAGTGTTCTGCAAAGATCTCAGTTCATGTTTTCCATTTAAAGTACTTTATTCATGTTTTGTTACTTTGTCTTTTTTTTTTTTACTATTTCATTAATTTATTCAAAGCCATTAGTACCAGGGGAAAATAGAAAGGGGTCATTCTTGTTATTTAATTTATCCTTTTTTCTCCATTTGGTTTGACAATTAACAAACTGATAAGTTGTTATTCTAACATACTGAAATTTATCACAAAGGGCTTGTTTTTTCCCCTGTCATTAAATAATAGAAAACAATAACAACAGTAGCACTGTTATGTGTTAAAACAGAGAATCAGAACTTTTTTGGAAAAAAAATGTTCACAAAAGACAAATTAAAGGAAATATATACATACACATATATACAAATATATACATGTCTACATATTTCTTTTACATACACATATATATGTTCACACACACATATATGTGCAGAGACTTTATATAAATATATCTTAATTTCTTTAAATATTCATCTCTCTGTTTCTGTCTCTGTTTCTGTCTCTCGGTCTCTATCTAGTCTCTCTCTCTCTCTATCTCTCTCTATATCTAAGGTTTTGGTTCTACCTAAACAATACAAGTCTCAGGAGAAGAAATTAGAAAACTAAGAGGTAATTGAGACAATAGTTTTTTCAAGTTTTTCAAAAATTCATTTATATATTAATGATAAAGCTTTTTTTTTTTTTCATAAGGCTTAAACAGTAGTTTCTCCACCAAAACTTTCTAAAGTGAGAAATAAAATATGTTATCTTTACTTTACCGGAAAAGAACTCCTTTCCTTCTGCTTATAAACATCCCATGTCTTCCAAACTTAAAAACATATAAAACAAAACAAAACAGAAATCTCTCAATCCAAAAATCTTATATATTTCTTCTCAACTTCTCAACTAAACTCTTTGGATATCCAATCTGCATTTCCTCCCATTATATTTGCTTCTAAATCCTGTCCCATTTGGTTTCAAGATTCCTCATTCAACCGAAACTGCCCTGCTCCAAGTTTCCAATGATTTTAAAGTTTTCAAATCTAATGAATTTCTAACCAATCCTAAGTCTACTTGACCTCTCTCTAGCCTTTAAGACTGTTCATCTCTAATATTCTCCCCTCTTTGTATTTTTATCATATCAACTTTTTTTTTTCTATGTGCCTCACTTCTCCTCATTTTCCTTGGTTGGATATTTGTCTAAGTGAAGCTAACTAATCTGCTAACTATCATGGCCACTCATGAAACTCCAGGAATATCTTATTTTTTTCAAATCACATTTAATTTCATAAGAATTAATTAATTCAATGAGCATATCAGTGATTATGATGACTAGAACTACATATTGTTTCCACAAAGCTCCAGTTCCACATCACTAATGGCCTTTTGGACATCTTAAAATTCATGTCCCATAGGTATTTAAGATTCAGAAGTTTTAAGCAAATTTATTGACTTCCTTAAACACACCTATAATCAAAGAAACAGTAGGTGTCTAAGGGATTCTTTGTAGGAATGGTGGAAGGGAAGAAAACAGGCATTTATTAAGTACCTATATATAAGTGTTCTGAGTACTTGACATTTATCTCTTTGGTTCTCACAACAACTTTGGGTAATAGTAGTTATTTTCATTTTACAGTTGAGAAAACTAAAATACAGAGATTAAGTGATCGGTTCAGGATCCTACATGTTGTAATTGTCTTAAAATGATTTTTAACACAGGGCTTTCTGAGTCCAGAATAGTATTTACCTATGAGTGGGGAAAATGGGGTAAGGAAAATAAGATGATAAATGTGACAAAAACAGCAACACATATTGAATATATCCAAAAATCAGATAAAATAGGCCAGTTATCAAACACAATGCAGTGTTAGATTTATTTGTAATGTAAATTAAATGAATACAGTAAATTGATAATGAATGTCTTTGTGTTCATATTTCTAAACAACTTTTCCCTATTTATTATAGCAAGATATGAAAAATTATAGATGTGACCACAAGATGATGATGAAAGAAAACATTTTAATGAGTTCAAGTCAAGCTCATAAATCTTTGTTTTTGGTTATAGAACTGTTTTTAGCTGTAGTTTACTACACATTTATCTTTCCTGTCAAAAAATCAAGCAACTTGTACAATCTACATTACTATGTATTCTATAAGAATCCATTTATGCTTAAAAGACTATATATAAGATTCAGAGAAGGAATCTCATTTTGCATATGCTGATTCACAATATATTCCCAAAGTCCTTGACATGTTTCATTACTACTGGTACATCAAACCCTAGAGCTTTCATACCAGATTGATATGGTAAGGAGAAGTTATAAATTTAGGTAGGAGAAATTGCTTTAGATTACTTCAATTACATACTTTTACTATCTAGAGATCTAATCAAGTTTCATCTGCAACTATGGGTAACCCTGAGTTCTCTGCACTCATGAAATGAATTCACTTTTTTTAAAAATAGTATATTTTTCCAATTACATCTCAGTACAAATTTTAGTACTCAGTTTACAAGATTTTGAATTCCAAATTTCTCTCTCTTTCTCTCTCCCCTGTCCTCTTTTGAAAATAGCATTTGAAAATGCTGTGTGCTATACATGTACTATTACATAAAACTTATTTCCAAATTAATCACAATTGTGAAAGAAGAAATAGCTCAAAAAACATTAAAAAAAAGTCTTGATCTGATGCAAAGCTCATCAGTTATTCATTTGGATATAAATAACATTTTCCTTCATGAGTCCTTGGAACTTGTCTTGGATCATTGAATTGATAAGAGTTGAGTCATTCATAGTTAATCATCACTCAGTGTTGCTAATGCTGTACAGGTATAATATTTTCATGGTTCTGCTCATTTCACTTTGCTTCAGTTTGTACACGTCTTTTTTCTGAAATCTGTTCATCATTTTTTATTTCACTCCATTACTCCTAATATTCATAAATTACTTATTTAACTATTCCCCAATTGATAGGAATCACCCCAATTTTTAATATTTTGTCATCATGAAAAGGGCTACTATAAATATATTTTGCACATCCTTTTCATTTTTTATAACCTTTTCTTGTGATATAATGTTATTACTGGATTAAAGGGTATGCACAGTTTGGTTATCTTTTGGACTTAGCTCCAAATTGGTCTCCAGAATGAAAGAATCAGTTCACAATAGTGCATTAGTGTTACAACTTTCCCACATTTTTATAACATTTATCATTTTCTTTTTCTGTCATCTTAGCCAATCTGATAAGTGTGAGGTGATAACACAGAGTTGTTTTAATGTGCATTTCTCTAATCAAAAGTGATTTAAAGCACTTCTTTTTTTGCTATAGATAGCTTTGATTTCTTCAGCTGAAAACTGTACATATTTTTTGTCCATTTATCAATTGGAGAATGCCTTATATTCTTATGTAGATAATATGTAGAAATATGTAGACTCACGCCTCACTTTTTTTTAGACAAGGAAGCTTTAATAAGTAACTACATTCATTCTAATCATTGTTGCATGGATTTTGTGTTTCCAAAAGCTTTTTAAATTAAATTAAATTTAAATTAATTTAAAATTATATTTTAAATATATAAAATTATATTTTATTATGCTCTCTATCTCTTCTTTTTAATGATTTTTTCTTTTCCACATATCTGACAGACAATTCTTTGTTTTTCTAATTTCCTTATAGTGTCAACCTAAATTTCTAAATCATAAACCCACTTTGACCTTATTTTTGTATATAGTGCGAGATGTTGGTTTATACTTAGTTTGTGTCCTATTATTTTCCAGTTTTTCTCAAATAGTCTACTGTCATCCTACAGGCTGAGGTCTTTGAGTTTATTAAACACCAGGTTACTATAATTGTTGACGGCCATGTGTTGTGTACACAATCTCCCACTAATCCACTACTCTAATTCTTATGTAGTATTAGATAATTTTGACAATTATTGCTTTGTAATATAGTTTTAGCTCTGTTATTGCTAGTCTACTTTCCTTTGTATTTTTATTTTCATCATTTTTCTTGATATTTTGACCTTTTTTCCACATGAATTTTATTGCCTGGTTGTTTTTTTTTTTTTAGCATCTCTCAAATAAATTTTTTGTAGTTTCATTGGTATGGTACTGAATAAGTGTATTATCATAGGTAAAATTGTAATTTTATTATATTGTTCCAGTCTACTTATGAAAAAATTGATAATTTATCAATTGTTTTGAACAGATTTTATTTATGACAAGAAGTGCTTTGTAACTGAGTTGCTATAGTTCCTAGTTTTGTTTTGACAAGCAGATTCCTAAGTAGGTTACATTGTTTACAGTTATATTAAATGGAATTTCTCTATCTCTTGCCATTGGGCTTTCTTGGTCATATAAAGATATGCTGATGATGGGTTTATCTTATATCCTGCAACTTTGCTAAATTTGTTAATTATTTCAAGCACTTTTTAGTGACATTCTTGGCTTCTCATATCATCTGCAAAGGGTGATAGTTTTGTTAACTCATTGCTTTTTCTAATTCCTTTATTTTTTTTAAATTTTATTATTTCATAAGCTAGCCAACATTCTGTTATTGAACTGCACTGTTTTGAATAATAGTGGTGACAGTAGAAATCTATGCTTCTCCTGATCATATTGGAAAGGTTTCTAACTTATACCCATTACAGAAAATATTTGCTGAAGGTTTTAGATATATACTGCTTATAATTTTAAGGAATGCTACCTTTATTACGATGCTTTCTGGTGTTTTTAATGGGAATAGATGTATTTTGTCACAACACTTTTTTGGCATCAATTGAGATAAATCCTATGATTTCTATTGGTTTTGTTATTGAAATGGTTCCATATGTTGATAGTTTTCCTAATATTGAATCAATTCCATATTGCTGTTATAAATCCCACCTGGTCATAGTAGATAACCCATGAAATCTATTGATGTAATAATTTTGCACTAATTTGTTCAAAATGTTATATTGATATTCATTAGGGAAATTGGTATAATTTTCTTTTTTCTCTTCCTAGTTTAGATATTACCACTATGTTTATGTCCCAAAAGGTGGCTGGTAGGACTTCAGAATTCACTTTTTAAAGTTCATATTTTTGGCTTTGCAGAGTTAAACTAAAAAATAAAACTTTCCATAAAATCATTGTGATAGTGTTTCAAATCAGTGTTCCAGATCTGAAAGGATGTCTCTTAAAGAAATGAACACAATTTTCTTAAGAACTTTTAGACATCTGAGTCTATTTCTGGTTTCAAATATGACAGAATCATTGAAGGACTGGGAAGGACCTTTGGAATCCATGTGATCCAATCCCTTATTTTCCTCATTCACCAGATGTTTAAAGTTCTTACAGTACAAATGCCAATGGATTGTAAGACTGAGCCAAGTCTATGTTTTATGAATAGCTTAGATGACAGCAAATAAATGAATTGGCTTAAGATAACAAACTATGTGACAGATAGCCTTCGCCACACATGGAGACTAGTAGAATTACTTAAAGAACAAAATGTTCAGACTCTTTGAAACTTTGGCCTCTTAAGAAAAGGCATAAAACCCCAAGGAATTAAGCAGAAGCTCTTTGAAAGATAGAAATAAGTTGCTTCCAAAGGAAAATCTATTTATCCCAGACATCTGAATAACTAAATTAAATCATCCTTATGAAGATACAATGATTCTTCAGCAATCAATTATTATGATGGGTCAAATTTCTAATTTATCTCTACAACTCTATAGGACAATATTCTCTCATCATCATCACTGTAATATAAATTTAATTCATAAGAAGTCAAAAATATTTTATTTATATAAACAATAGTGTCCATAACATTAAATATAAACTAATAAAAGTTAACATTTACATAATACTTTAAGGCTTTCAAAATATTTTATATAGATAATCTCATTTGATCTTCACAATTATTTATATCTTCTGCTTTACAAATAAAGAAACTAAGAAGTTAATTAACTTTTCTATTTTTGTATCTGAGACAGTAGTTGAACCCAGGCCTTTTTGACTGCAAATCCAACACTTTGTGTGCTATTCTACTTAGCTAATATAAAATATAAAAATAAAAATGATGGCTTCTCTTTTGTTTCTATCTCAACTCTACAAAAAAGAGGGGGAACAAAGTAATAGTGATATTGCAACATATTATATCATATACATTACATGTTTACATGAATTTTGAAATGTAATAGGATAAATTATTTTTGTTTGCTTTTTGTTCTTGAAGAAGACCGATGACTTCAGGAGGATGATGTCTTCAGTTGCAAGTAAATTGGATTTAAATGACTCAGGGTTGTGCAAAGTTATCAGCTTCACTGTCTCCTGTAGAGTCATCTGCATCCAGTGGCAAGACATAGATCAGCATGATGGAGCTGATCCCAGTTGTAGTGGGAGACCTTGGACTTTTAAGTTAAGGTCATTCCTAGGATATAATATAACCTAATTAAATTCAAAAAACATTTATTAAGTAACTAATATGTGCCAAAGTACTGTTCTGAATTCTAGGGATATAAAAAAGAAAAGAAAAGCAATGCCTACCCTTATAGAGCTTAAAATTTATTTGGGGAAAACAGCACATAAAAATAAACTGTAAAGATGGGAGCATCTTGTGTGTAATTGAAATGAGAAAGAATTGAAGATAGAGAATGTAGTAAACCAGAAGTCCCACTTCTTTTTATAAAGCAGCAGAGTTTGGAAAGAAATTTAGTACTTGACCTTGTAGCACTCCAATTAGAGGTGGGAGGAGTTGGAAAGATGTTATATAGAAATTTGTATTATTAAATTGATGATGAGATTAGAAGTGCTCAGTTTATCCTGTGAGGGGCCAATAAAATACTCCTAAATAAAAGCTCTTTGGTGGTATTTCTCAAAAATTTTAAGAATGGAAAGAAGACCTGAGAATGCAGTTCTACACAAATGAAACTAACAGTTCTAAAAGTTTCTAAACCTAAACCCCAAATGGTATTATGTGGTTGTTAAGAAAATATTGCATTCTTAATTATATAGTACATTACTATAAAAACCAAGATAATTGCATTATTCCCCCAAACAAAGGAAGGTAAAGTCAACTGAATTCTCTTACCACTTTGAAGTGAAATATTTTAAAGAATAACTTTACTTAAAAACACATAAGAATTATGTTTCTCAAATGTATGCAGAAAGCAATATATATATATATATATATATATATATATATATATATATATATATATATATATATATATATATATATATATATATATATATATATATATGTGGCTTATTTTAGGGAAACATGTCTGAAATGGGTGAGAACAAAACAACAACCGATAAAAGCTGCTAGATTGATAAAATGTTTTGCTTTGCTATTTTTAAAAATTGTGATACCAAAATTGAACAGAATAGTTGACAAAAAGATAGTTTCTCCTTACTGCATGAAAAACCATATGTAAGTAAACATGATTTTGAGAGTGTAGTTGTAACTCCATGTTTTTGATACATTTCTGGATAGCTAGGAGAAAGGCCATCAAGGGGTTTGGTATTGTCACATCTCTCAAATATTCAAATGGACTAGTAATCACACTTATTTGAAAATTCTCTTATAAGATTCATATTGCAATCTATCCACATCTCTCTATGCTGAAAGACTCTTAAGTATGTATTCCCATAGTACTCAGGAAGTATAGTTCGCCATCCTCCCCATAATATTCTGATTAAAGAAAAAAAAATGTAATGCAGATCCATAACAATGTGGGTTAACTTTACCCCAGATAGATGGGTGTGGGACCCTGATATGCAACTTTGGGGAAATAAATATATGCATTAAAAAGTTTTCAGGATCTTGGCTACTATCTCCTAAGAATCCAGAGAACCTCCTTCTTGACTGTTATTAATTTCCACACCACCAATTCTTATTTATTTTTGTGAATTGATTTTTAACTGTCCTGGGGAATGCTTTTTGCCTGAAGATATTAAAATGTATTTTTATTAATGGAATTGATTATTTGAATGCTCAAGGTCTCAGTAATCCATTGAACCAGATGTTTAACTATGAATAGGGCCATGGGGGATCTGTTCAACATGCTCATTTTTTCCTAATATCTTAAGTTAATTACTGCAACTGTCAATCTGTCATCACTTATCTTCATAATGACTAGTCTTTTTCTTCATATTAGACATTGTTGAATATATGTTATGTTTTTTTTTTTTAATTTACTCACAGGCTATATGCTATAGCTTGCTCATACCTATCATGTACCTATTTATTTGCTTGTATGAAATGTGTTTTTAATTATTCAAAAACTGATATTCTATGCCTCTCAATTATACAAAACTAGTAAATTATTGGTATTAAAATGTAAAACTTTTTTCTAACTAAAGTTCAGGTAAAGTAGAAGAGGTTTTTTTTATTTTTAAGGAAAATCTACCTATTATCTCCTTTCCATTAAATTCTTAGACCAATGTTTTGTTCTTTTATACTCTGTCCTAAATTATAGAAAGAGATGTAGAAACCTCTCCATCTCTCTATCTATATACATGTATGTATCTTTCTATAGATAAATGTATCTACATCTATTTTTATATCTATATTGATGAACAAGCTTTGTGAGTTATTTATCCAATTGCATATTATAATCAAGTCAATGGACACTTTACATCCACTTGGTCTTTTCTGTAATGCTTAACTTTTTTTTAGAAGTGATTATGAATTCTATGAAGATAATGTTCAAATGCTTGATGCAAGCAAAACAATACCATTCACAGAAAGGAAAATTTGGAGGGCATGACAATTTTTGGAGAATTACTCTTTGATTCAGGTATGATGCTGGATCTTTTCCACTATAGTTCATTCTTATAGAGAGTGGTTGGTGAGAGTAGTTTAAAGAGAAACAGAGCAAATTCCTTCCTAAGACACACAGAAATGTTTAAAAAGAAAGAAAGAAAAAGCAACTGGCCAACTACAATATAATCAGGCTCTATTCTGGTATTGAAAAAAATAGTGATGTATAATGAGGAGTATCCCAGTTTGAGGTCAGGAGGTCACATGGGTATTTAAGTTTAGGAAATGCCTCTTCTTATCAGGGTGATATGGGCAAATTATTCAATTATGAACTGATCCCTAATTATATATATATACATATATATATAATTAAAAGTATCATGGAGTAAATAATCTTTAAAGTTTCTTTAAGCTCATATTCTAGAATCTATAAATTTCTTTTTCTAAGAAAATTATTAATTTTTTTGTTGTTTTATATAGTTTTCTTTTTTTCTGATTATATATGTACATCAATTTTTAAAAATACATGTTTCTTTATGAATCATGTTGAAAGAAAAATCAAAACAAAAGCAAAAAAAAAACCACAAGAAAAAAAAGTGAACATGGCATGTATTAATTTATATTCATTCTCCAAAATTCTCTCTCTGGATGCAGATGTTGTTTTCTATCCCAAGTTTATTGGGTTTGCTTTGGATTACTGAACAATTGAGAAGAACCAAGTATTTCATAATTGATCATCACATAATCTTGCTGTTACTGTGTGTACTGCATTTCTAATTCTAAGTGTTTCGCTCAGCATCAATTCATGTAAGTCTTTCCAGATCTTTCTAAAATCAGCTTGTTCATTTTATTTTTATTTTTTTTTTGCTGAATCAATTGGGATTAAGTGACTTGCCCAAGGTCATACAGCTAGGAAGTGTTAAGTGTCTGAGACTAGATTTGAACTCAGATCATCCTAACTTCAGAGCTGGTGTGTTCATCATTTTTTAAGGAAAAACAGTATTCCATTACTTTCATATACTATAAATTATTTAGCCATTCCCTAACTAATAAGTATCTACTCATTTTCCAATTCTTTGCCACCACAAAAAGAGCTGCCAGAAACAGTTCTGCCATGCGGGTCCTTTTCCCTCCTTTATGATTTCCTTGAGATAAAAACTTAATGGAGGCACTGCTGGATCCAAAGGTATGCAAAGATTTATAGCCCTTTGAGCATGGTTCCAAATTTCTCTCTAGAATAGCTAGATCATTTTACAACTCCATCAACAATACATTAATGCCCCAATTTTCCATGCCCTTCAGCATTTATCATTATCTTTTCCTGTCAGCCAATTTGAGAGATGTGAGAAGATATTTCAAAGTTGTTTTAATTTATAACTCTCTAATCAATGATTATTTAATGGATTTTTTATATGACTAGAGATGGCTTTAATTTCATCATTTGAAATTTGTTCATATTTTTGACCATTTATCAATTGGGGAATAACTTGTATTCTAATAAAATTGACACAATTCTTTATTTATTTTAGAAATGAGGCCTTTATCAGAAACACTGGTTTTAGAAAATTTTTCCCAGCTTTTTCCTTCCCTTTTAATGTTGTTTGCAGTGGTTTTGTTTGTGCAAAAAAACAAAAAACAAAAACAAAACAACAAAAAAAACCTTTTTAATGTAATGTAATCAGAGTTGTCCATTTTGCATATCTTAATGTTCTCTAATTCTTTTGTGGTCATAATTCCTTCCTTCTCCAAAATCTGATAGGTAAATTATCCCTTGCTCTCTTAATTTGCTTGTGATTTTACCCTTTACATCCAAATCATGTATCCATTTTGATTTTCGTTGGCATGTGAGATGTAGGTCTATGCTGAGTTTCTGACATTATTTTCCAGTTTTCTCAGAATATTTTGTCAAATACTGGATTTTTATCTCAGAAACTGGAGTTTGGGGGTTTATCAAATACTACATAACTATAGTCACTGATTATTGTGTCATGTGTATCTAATATATTGCACTGATCATCACTCTATTTCTTAGCCAGTACTACGTGGTTTTGATGATTGCTGCTTGTTTCAAACATCATAGTACCTCTGGCACTACTAAGCTACCATCCTTTATATTTTTTCCTACTAATTCCCTTGATATTCATGATTTTTTCCTTCCAGATGAATTTTGTCATTATTTTTTTCTAGCTGTATAAAATGATTTTTGGTAGTTTGGTATGACACTAAACAAATAGACTAATTTATTTCATTATATTAGCTCAGCCTACCCATGAGCAATTGATATTTTTCACTTGTTTAGATTAGACTTTGTGTGAGAAATGCCTTGTAATTGTGTTCATATAATTCCTGGGTTTGTCTTGGCAGATAGAGAGTATTAGTAGTTTCGAAAGCTGAGCTATACCATTAAATGTAAAAGAAAATAAAGAGGAAGGGAAAGTTCCAGTTAAGTTCTATGAATATGCATGAACAGACCAAACCCACAAAATAATCAAAGGTTTCCTTTCAAAGTCAAAAAGAATTAGAAGCAGTGATTAATAACAGTTTAAGACTGTTATTAGAAAGAGGAAGCATACTTTGGTATTTAATTTCTTTTCATCATTAATTATATTTCATCCTTTGACATATATCTTAATTTGCTTTCAAATGACTTATGCTTATTGACTTTTGTTTTCATATGAGTAAAGAAGTTTTTTAGAAAGGAGAATGTAGTAGATATGGTAAGGCATATTACTGTTTTGTCTTAGATATCCAAGCCGAGTAATTTTAACTGGGTTTTGGAACCAAAGTTTATCTAACACTTTTTTCAGATACTCATTGTACTCATGGTAAATATTGTTCTCAAGGAAGATTTAACCAATTTTTCTAAATCTAGTCTTATAAAAGCAAGCTTATTAAATAATGTCCACCACCTTACAGCCCAATCATATCACATATAGACAAATTATTATTATTTCCTGTTTTTATTATTCTGATTATGGTATTCTAAGCAGCAAAGGTGTGTTTTGCTATTCAGCACATGCCTTATATCTTTTCATATTGCTTTCTCCATTTAACTTTCTTAAGAGAGATTTTGAAGAGAAAAAGATTCCCATGTTAAGGGGTAGATCATTGGAGAATATATTTATTTACTATTTCTCTAACTGTATGCTCAGATTGAATGGAGAAATCTGTAATCAGCATAGAAGAAAGCTTGGGTTCCTTCCTCCCACACACACATTTCCCATTCTTTTATATTTCCCAAATCTGAAATCTCTCAGTCTTTCTGAATTGATTTTTTGCTTTATATGGATATTATAAAAGAGACAATCCAAAAAGCATGAAATGGATATCATTTTTTTAGGGCTCAGAAAGGCTGTATTCTATTGTTTTGCTTATACCCTTCAATGAACATTATATCCCAACACTGCCCTTGACCTTATGGTTTGTACTATTAGTCCCAAGGAATTTTTTGACACAATTCTTAGCTTAAAAAATGCACTTAATCTCCAGGAAATAGCTCTCCAATTGAAGGCCCAAATGCTTTCTACGTTTGAATTGAGGAAATCTTATGGTAGTGAGGTAATGATGTTTAAAACTAATTTTTTGGTGCTTAGGACTTAGTGGTCTGGCATATTCTTTGCTTCCATAATCTTTCTTATCCTACTTTTATATTCGTACAATACCACAACATTTGTAAAAGATAAACATTTCAGCTTCATTTATGATGAAAACCTCCCAATTATATTTTAAGAGCATTAATCATAGAAATTGTGCAAAATTAATACTGTACATACAAAATGATCCGTTAGGCTTTGCCAGATGGAAATCTTTTCTCACTGGGGAATAACGTATGACTGCAATTGAGAGACTAAGATAATACTACCCTTCCTGCATATTTTAACCATTTTGCACAGCTGGTAAAGGAGGTAAAAATACGTATTTTCCTCATATTCTCCTAAAGCCTCATGGGTTTTTGTAATTCATTTCCATGAGGTGTTTTTTTTTTTTTTTTCAATTGAAAACCAAAGAAATTATAATAATTGGGCAGGGGAAAGGGGGAAATCTAGGGAGGAGCAATGTAAGGGGTTACATGTTGAGTATTGATGCAAATTAAAATAATTCTTCTAGACACATGCTCTTCTATTTGCAAGGTTTTTTTTTTTAATAGTTGGAATTTAATAGTTGCTTGTTTTGTTTCTGAGGTAGCAATGCTCTGATTGGTTCTCTATCATTTCTAGCTACTTATTTCCTTTCTTGATCCCAAATATAATAATCACAACTACTGATCTCTAATAAATACTTTTAGCAGTGCCAATGAATTTGTGCTGTGCTTCAAGGTTTTCAAATATTTTTTTCTAAGTGATCCTGTTGTAGCAAATAATTTACTAACAATGGTACAATGATGACAATGGCAAACAACAACACATGCCTAACAGACAAAGTATTCCAATTATACTTCTAAATCAAATTCCTCTTCACATTTCAAAAATGTGGCCAACCAATATGTTTTATTTTTACTTTTCATTTTTGTATAGCTCTAATTGTATCATTGCATCTCCTAACATTTGATTTTACCTCCTGGACTTAACTAGTTCCAAATTTGATTCACTATCCATATAGAGCTATATAGTCCATCATATGATTGAGTATGGTGGCAATCTTATTCACATCAAGAGCCTGAAGGCAACATTTTGAAATTGGAAAGTGCAATAGCTACAGCTAATCTCTCTTATTTGTAAATTCTTTGCTTCATTTGGTGAAGTTTCAAGGACTTTTGTGATGCTTTTAGAGCAATGGTTCTTAATCCTTTTTTGCTTATTATGGACAATTTTGACAATCTGCTGAAATAAATGGACAATTTCTCAGAAAAAATATTTTTAATCTATGAAATAATATACATAGAAATGCAAAGGTAACCAATTACTTTGAAATACATTCTCTGACATAGATAAATAGGTAGATTGATAGTTAGATGAATAAATTCATGGAAGAATAGAGATGCTTTTAAAGTTCACAGGTCCAGTTTAAAAAGTCTTACTTAAGGAGAACTCATTATGTTTATAATCTTTGATTTTGTCATCTTTACCAGAAGTTAAGATATTTTCTTTTTGTGCTAAAGGAAATATTATTTTCTGTGTATATCTATATACCCCAAAAATTAAATACAGAGTTCATAGGCTACATGAAGCCTATAGCACTCTAAGGTGGACTAGAACCAGATTAAAATATAATTTGAAACTATTTAACAAAATTAATAAAATATATATAAGTGGCCCTTATTTCTATTTAACTTTTACATCATTTATGTACCCTACTACTTTGCTAAGAAAATATTAACTTAGGTTATAAATTTGTAAGCTCTATTTGAAATCTATAACAATATATAGAAATATACTTTCCAAAAGACAGCTTTTATTTTCTATCTTCATTTCTTTAAATGTGCACTGCTATTCTTTTATATCTATAAACTATTAATGCAATAGCTTTCTAAAAGTATGGACCTCTCAAAGGACCATTAATAGACTAGTTCTCTCTGCTTCCTGGTTGAGCAGTGTATTTCTCGTAAAAATAAAATAGCACCTATTTGGCTAACTGCTATTGCACTTTCTGGGTTCAAAATGTTGCCTTCAGGCTCTTGCTGTGTGTGTGAAATGACAGCAAACTTGATGCCCTGATACCAAACTCGATTCCACTGAGAAGTTTCAACTTCTTTCCTAAAAGATTCCATGGTGTTAATCTTAGAAATTTCTCTTCCTCCTTGTGGACTATCATACATAAATTTCCTAAAAGAGACTTATCTTCTCACTTCTTTTATTCTACCAATAGATTACTGCCTGGAGGAATATTGTATGGTTTTCTGGAGGACTGCATCATCAGTATGCTGAAAAGACTCAACTACATGTCTCCTTTTTATCACTCTTACCCTATTCTCAGTCCTTGTCAAGGTAAAGGAGTGTGGAGGAGTGAACACGCTACTAACAATACCCACTAGACAGAAATTACAGAAGTTCTTAAGAGAATTTGAATTAAAAAGGCAAACCTCAGCTTGAGAAAATATCCATTTTTTAAAAATTCTGTTATATAATTGTGTTATTTCTACTTATGAACTTTTCCTTCTCCCTGTGAAGAAACTCTATGAGGACTGAATTGTATTAATTAATCTCAGTGTCTCCCTCTGTACTTACTTACTTACATATTCTTTGCATATAATAAGCATTTACCAAGAGTTTATTGAATAAACACAGTTTTATTCTTTCTCACTCAATTCTGAATCCTTAGATACTGGCCTAGAGTCCATGCCTGACAACCTTGACAGCCTTGCAACCCATTAAAGTGATAATTTAGCTTGTACCTTATTACTTCATTAAAAGAGTAAACTATTGCCTCTGGAAGGAACCTATTACATTTTTGCATAGGTACCATATTTAGGAAATTTTTCTTTACATTTATCATAACTTTACTTCTTTTCTGCTTCTACATATTATACCTATTCTGATACATAAAAAAGAAAAATTTGAACATAATTATTATACTACCTCCCCACTTCAGTCTTCTCCATTTCCATTTTTTTCAATCAACTCTCTTATGGTATGATATTGAGTCAATTTAGCAATTTGGTTGTCTTCTTTAAATATTCTTCAGTTTATCAGAGGGTTTTCATAAAAAAAAAAAATTATAGTCCAGAAAAGGTCTGACTAGGGCAGAATAAGATTTTTTTAATGAATAAAATAATATAAATAGCAGGTCAAAGGTAACCAAATACAATGAAATATATTTCTTTCTCTGTCTCTGTCTCTATCTCTCTTTCTCTCTGTCACTCTCTCTCTCAGTTTCAGTCAAAGAATTAACACCAAGAATATATGCCTTCAAATATTATTGCTGAAATTAATGAGGTCATCATGGGCAAGGTACTTGCCCTCTTGAACCTTAGATATTAATATTTATTTATTTATTTATTTAGTAATACTAATTTAGCTAACATTTTTATAGTGCTATAAGATTTTCAATGTACTTTACTTATATCTATAGTTAGATAGACTCCACATAAAATCTCTCTCTCTCTCTCTCTCTCTCTCTCTCTCTCTCTCTCTCTCTACTCTCTCTCTCTCTCTCTATATATATATATATATATACACATAGTTAAATCTTAATATATAAGTAGTGATATTTTGTTTTTGAACCAACAAAATCACAGATTCTTGTACTATTAACTTTTTATCATGATGTAGTAACTTAAGTGATTAAGAGTTATATCACCATGTCTCTAAGACAATTGACTTTTAGGTCTTCATTTCACACCAGGAAGTGAAATACCTAAATTTAAATTTTTATTGTTTTTAGACTAAAGATGTTAATTCATTCAACAAATATTTATTGAATGCTTCCTATGTACAAATAAGTTGGACTTGATGATTCTGATGACTTATGCTATATCTATGTTCAAATAATTTCGCCTGTTTAATTTTTCTTGGCAATATGTAAAACAGAAATGGGATGTTAAAAGTTGTAGAATAAAATAGAGATACATACTGATGATATACAAAAACAAATGTTCAATAGCTGGCAAAGGATATTATTGCAGGCAACGTCCTCCAATCAAAACATGATATATCCAGCAAAAAAAGTGTTTTTAGTTCTATCTGTGGAAAGGGAGAAATTAGATAGTTTCTGAAATTCCACTCTAATTATATTTGAGCAGATTATTGTGATATTTCATTAAATTGTACCCTTAGGATCTGAAAGAGTTAATGTATTTGCAAAATAATAATTTAAGACTCTCAAGACTAATTCATGTGTTGTGTGAATCACATTGAGTCATATTTCAAAATGGTTACCTCCAAGAGTACATTTTTTTAAATGAATATTTTACTGTTCAAAAAATTAAGTCTGATGAGAAAGGTTAAAAAGTTCTCAATTGCTCCGAAGGATACAGTAGCTATGGGAAACTGTAGGGTGTAGTAGAAAGCATGAAATTGGAGCCAGGAAGTCTGGGTTTCAACTAACTACATGACCTTGGGCAAATCGTGCAATCCCCTCTGGTCATCAGTTTCCTTATTTTTATGATTAAGGGAAGTACAGTGGTATAGTGGAAAGAGTAATGCATTTTTTCCATTAAACTTGGAGTCTTAGTCATTGAGTTTTAATCCCTGCCCTATGACTTAGTCTCTATTTCTTTTTGGGTAAATCACTTAACTGCCTTGGGATTTGGTTTACTCATCTATAAAATGAGGAATTTGTTTTAGAAACCTCTGAATTCATTTTAAGCTCTAGATTGATGGTCTAATGACCTTTGAAAGGTATTGGGCTGGTCTAAATGATCTCTAAGGTCCCGCCCAACAGTATGAGTCTTTCATTCTAGGAAGTGACCTCAAGATTTCAGAGTAATTTAACTCTCCCATATATTATTTTCAGGTTTATAACACACTTTGTTTATATGGCTCTGAATTTTATTGTGAAAGCATTATTTTCTCCATTTGACAGGTGAGGAATTATAATCTAGAAAAAAGGTCAAAAATCTTTTCAATAGCGAGTAAATTGGATGGAGAATAAGCATTTACTAAGCATCTATGATATACTAGTCATTTTACTAAAATGTTTCTTTAACTCATTTGACCCTAACAACCCTGGTAGATAGAATCTATTATTAAGTGACATGCCTATGGTCACACAGCTAGGAAGTATCTGAGGCTAGAATTGAACTAAGTCTCTTTGACTTTAGGCCAAGTGCTGTATCCATTGCACCACTCAGTTACTTCAGAGTGGAAGAATGTTGCTTTTGGAATATTAATATCCCAAAAGTCCAAGACAAGTTTTCTTTTCAGTATATCATGTCAGATATATAATTGTACATTTTGAGAACTCTGTCTTATGCTGTTTAAAATTGTGTTTGCTCTTATTTTTCTTGAAGTACAATGCATTAGCTTCTTCATACAAATCCACTCTAATAATATTATTAATAATAATATAATATAATATAATATAATATAACAACGACTTCAGGGGAATGTATTATATATACACATATATTATATACACACACACATATATATATATAATATATACACAAATATTATATATACACTTATACTATATTTTCTATATTTTGAGATACATAGTTATGTGTTCATGGACAAATTTGTGTTATATGTATGTAGGTATATTATATATACATATATATTCATATACATATATATACATATGTATATATATATATGTATACAGAGAGAGAGAGAGAGAGAGAGAGAGAGAGAGAGAGAGAGAGAGAGAGAGGAATGAAGGCTAAAGCTATCTGTGCATGTGTATATATGTGTGTGTATGTATAGATATATGTATGCATTATGCATTTAGATTTTTGATTTCATTATTATAAGGAATTAT
The DNA here is from genome assembly GCF_048593235.1 of Sminthopsis crassicaudata. Classification (NCBI taxonomy): domain Eukaryota; kingdom Metazoa; phylum Chordata; class Mammalia; order Dasyuromorphia; family Dasyuridae; genus Sminthopsis; species Sminthopsis crassicaudata. Next base: position 121,182,542 of record NC_133617.1, read on the forward strand.
TATGTGAGGAAACTCTACCAAAGTAAGTAGGATACTTTCTTTGCATCTTATAGCATACAAGAGTTATTTAGTGAACTGAGAATTAAAATGATTTGCATAGGTCACACATTATAACATGGAAGTAAGACTAAGGTGAACCAAGATCTTTATGGCTTCAAGGCCAGTTCTCAATTCATTTAAACATTATTCCTCCATTCCTCCTTCTCCACCCACATGTACATATATGTAAATACATTTATTGATAGTTATCATTTACACAACACTTTGGGGGTTACAGATAACTTACAAGATATTTCCTTTGGTCATTACAACTAGATAACCTCTGAGATCAAAGAAATAATTATATAGGAAAAGAGGGAATAAGCATTTATTTAATATGAACTATGAGGTATTATTGTATATAATTATACATAGTATAATATATTATGAGGTATATTTAATATGCACTATAAGATAGAGAACTGGGCTTAGAGTCAGGATGTTCTGAGTTCAAATCCAGCCTCAGACACTAGTTACTATCTGTGTGATCCTGGGCAAGTCACTTAATCCTTGTTTGCTTTAATTCACTGGAGAAGTAAATGACAAATCACTTAGCACTTTTGCCAAGAAAATCCCATGAATATGAGAAAACTCTATATGGGGTCACAGAAACTCAAAAATGACTAAATGACTGAACAACAATAAAAATGTGCCAGGCATTGGGCTATGCTATTTACAGATATTACCTCATTTGATAGAAAAATGATAGATAGATAGATAGATAGATAGATAGATAGATAGATAGATAATTAGGTAGTATATAGGACAAGAATTAAAAAGGAATTTATATTTAATCCTTGAGTTCTTTGCCTTTTCGAGATATCTTAAAAGTTGATTCTTGATGCATTTAACATAAGTTGCTTACATTATAGATTTCTTCTATATTTACTAATCAGGTGATCTATTCATAAGATGCTATTGCAGATTTTTTCAATAGGAAATTCATATAAGTAGTGGTTAAAGTGACAAGAGAAAACAGACATAATTTGGTCATGTACTAATATTCAGAATAATAGGAAGATTTAGTCCTGTACTTATTCCAAAAAATATTAAAAGACAGAAAAATGCTTTGTATATTGTGTAGTTTCTCCAAGGGGAATTTAAGGAAGAACATTGACAGCAATGAAATAGGAAGAAAAGTGAAAATTTTGATCTAATCTGCATCAATTTAATATTTCATTTGATGAAAAAAAAGTTCAATTTTTCTTTTGAACTTCTTAATTTCCATTTTTATTCCCTCACATAGTGTTTTGGAATATGATTATGGTATTAGAATCTAAATGCAATTCCATTGCTTCTCACTATTACAGGTTAAAAAAAAAGATCATTATACAAATGATGGCATGTTTGTTCCATTTCTTTCTTAACTATTGTTCCCCTATGAGTTTTATATACAAATACTCCTAGTAATAGATAATAAATAGATCTTTCACTAAGTTATCTATCACTTTTGTTTTCTGTGCCATTCCTTTTCCATATTTTGTGAAAGATTATATCTTAAAGTATTTTTTCCTTGATAACATTTTGCAAATTATTTATTAGGATCATTTATTTTAATCATTTATAGGATAACACAATGCTCCACTTCACCAGAATATCCGAGTATTTTCTTGCTTAGTTATTTGGGGATTTATTTGTTCTCCTAATCCTCACAAATTTAAAAATATCAATTAAACTTCTCTATAAATTTTCCAAATTTTCAAAGTCAATGCCATCTTAGACTCAGGTTCTTGCTTTCATTTTAATTGCAATCTACTATAAAGTAACATTTCTAACACATACATCTCATTTTTTCTTCTGATATTTTTATCACTCTGAGGTAATTACTCATTACCTCATGCCTCAACTATTCATATAGTCTTTTTTTTTGAGCTTCTTCCTACCTTAATCCATCCTCCATTCAACTTCCAAGTGACTTTTTCTAAAATGCAGGTCTGACCATATCATTCCTGTTTTAAAAATAATTCAAGGACTTCCTACTATCTCTAAGATTAAATATAAAATCCTCTGGCATTCAAAATTCTACACAACACAGCCATAAACTACTGTACTAGTCTTCTTATACTTGATATCCTATCCCATCCTCATGTACCTTGTGATCCAGCAATAATGACCTTTTTCTGTTCAAGAAATAAAACACTACATTACCCAATTGGACATTTTTATTAGTTGTTCCCCATTCATGTAATACCCACCTTCCTTATCTCTGCTTTTCTGGATTCCTCCACTTGATTCTTCTTCTACAAGAAAGCTTTCCTAATTTATCTTAATGTTAATGATTTTCTACTTTGATTATCTCTAATTTATCCTGCATCTATCTTGTTTGAACATAATTAATTTCAATTTGTTTTCCCATTGAACTATGAATCCTTGAGGTTAGGGGTTGTCTTTTACTTTTTTTGTGGAAATATCCCTCACATTCACTATAATCTGGTATTTAATTAATATGTACTTGCTGATTCAATGAATGTATGATTTGTTCAAAATGATTGAGGAGGAACTATTATGGTTATAGGGCATATCTTTTCTTTTTTAATCTCTTTTCTCAAAATTTACTATCAATATTAATAATTAATGATGAATGAAGGAATGGAAAATAATTTATCAAATGCTTCTTATATAGCAACAACCATACAAAGCTCTATTGACATAAGTAGAAAAATTGAGACAATCGTTGATCTTGAAAAGCTCATATTCTATTTAGAGGAAAAAACACATAAAAAGAAACTCAGTTTTAGGATGGATAGTAAGGTCCTGTAATGATACAATGATAGCATGTACAATAATATCCAAAAAGTCTTATATTCTAAAGTGAAGTAAATTGACAATGATTGAATAGCATGAATATATGCAGATAAGATTGATTTTAAAGCCTAAGATCTTAGACTATAGTAATAGACAAAGGGAAATATCAAGTGATGCTTTATTTCCCTGGAAGGAATAGTGTTGCCAGCTCCCATCTCATCCATATAGTATGAGAAATCTTTCACCTCCTGAGCCAATGTCTTTGAAATCATATACTGCTATAAGCTCCCTCCTTTATTCTGCCTCAGAGGAATCCTTATCTTACTCTTCTCTACTTGCTCATATAATTCAAACAACATTTATTAAGAGCTTATTATATGCCAGGACCTATTTTAGAAGAACAGTTCAAATCTCTTCTTGAATCTGCTGAAGGATACAGAATTAGGAAATCGTTCATCTGAAATTCAAATATACTTCCTCTGACTCTAAATACAAATTTTCTTTCTACCACATCATGCTTCCTAGATTATGACCAAGATATTAAAATGATAGCAATTTGAATGCTGTTTCAGATATTGAAAACAGTGGATTAATAAGTTTATATCAAGGTCTAGAAGAGAGAAACTAGGAAAGAAACCAATTTTAGATAATTTTCAGCCAGCTTATGATAGCATGCATTTGCAATTTAAAACTGCATTTTTATGGGTATACAATCTTGTGAAACTGAACTGATAATGTTTATCCAAATTGCTCAAATTTGTTCAAATGACAAAACTTACACCTGTGTAAAGAAGTTTCTTTCTATGCTAAAAATTGCAGTGAATTTTACTCATAATGTGGATTATTATACTTGGCTATTATATTCTATCAAGCTTGTCTTTTTATATTTTATACCTTCATCAGCAGTAGCAACATACTTTCAATTTATGTATTTTATGGTAATGATATTATTTGCATGTAACAACAACTTTCTGATATTAGTACTGAATACAGCACTGTCTTTATTTTACAGATGAAACTCTGTGAGTTTATAGCTATTGTTATCAATCTAGTTAGTGTAGAGACAAGATTGTAATCCAAGTACTTTGATTCCTAATACTACTTTCCTAATACCTTATCTTAACCAAATATTTATTGAACTCCACTACACAGTGTTACTTACTGATTTAACACTTATTTATTATTCAATGCAGCTAGCTTCAAGGAGTAGATATAACAAGGAATTTGGATTTAGGAAAACTCGAGTTCAAACAAAAATATCAGATAATCTCACTATTATGAACCCAGGTAAGTCACTGAAGCATTACCTGCTTCAGAGTTCTCATTTGTAAAATGCAGATTATAAAAATACCTAATTTCTAGTACTGTGAGGATAAAATAAGATCTTTCCAAAATGATGTGCAAACTTCAAATCATTATAGAAATTTTAAATTATGACTGTCATTATGATCATTATTGTAGTTCTTAAAAATTGAACTTTTCAATAGAAGATATTGTGGGTTCTATATTCATTGTTTCAATACATATGGTTGAAACAGGTCCTAGAATGGACATATAAACTATGTGATTATAGATATGTCACAAAATTAGTTTTCTCATCTCTCAAGAGGGAAAAATAAATTAGAATACTAAAGTTAGAGAGCTAAAAGAAAACAACTTTATAAAATTTTAAATTCCATAGAAATGTAAGGTGTTTTTTGCTATTATTATTGAACCAGCTACTATGTACAAAATAATTTTAAGATATGTTAATTATATCTAAGAAACTGAGAATACAGTCAAGGTCCAGGAAACAAAACATAGTTGAACAACATGTTAAATTGTAATAATTTTACAATTGGAATATTTTAATCACTGAAAAACATTTCAATTATTCTTTTAGATTTCACTTTATTCTCAAAACAAATAAGAAGAGCAAAGATAGAAAACATTTTAGTAATTGTGAAAGGAAGAGTTCATGAGCAAACAAAAGATAGAGAAATTTAAATTAAATTTTTGATAGTAAAGACAGAGCCAAAATATCAGAGTCAAAATGTCAGAATAAAGAAAGAGAATTGCCTCAAGGCTCCCAAATTACTCTCCAAACATCATTAAAATAATACTTCTAAACAAATTCTGGAGTAGAAAAAACAACAAAAATAGATTGAAACAATTTTCTAGTCCAAGACAATTTAGAAGATCAACAAGAAATATCTGTTTCTCTGAGGTAAGCGTGACCTAGCACAAGCAACTCCTGATAAACCAGCAGCAAGGTCCTGGAACCCTCTACCATGCAGCAGATAGAGAGAATTGGAAATAACTGAATGACAACAATGACATTTGGAACTCTCAGGGTAGAGACAGTAAGGGGGTCAGAAATAAGAAAATTATAGAGATTCTTTGCTGTTGCTAGGTTCAGAACTCTGTTACATTTATCATATGCTGTTCTGAGTTTCTGTCTCAGGATGAATAAACCAAGAGCAGCAACCCTGACCATGGTTATTGGGTAGAAAAGAATACCTGTGGGGTTTCTCACAGACCAGAGTATAGACAAGTAGAGTACCAACTACACCACTCCAAAGATCATACAACCTTAAAAAGAACGGAAAATTATAGACCTGCAGAAATAGCTCTGATCACTGCAGCATGAAAAAGTAGAGTAGAGCTTAAATTTAACAAATGTAATAATGATCAAGCAAAAAAGAAGAAGAAGAAGAAGAAGAAGAAGAAGAAGAAGAAGAAGAAGAAGAAGAAGAAGAAGAAGAAGAAGAAGAAGAAGAAGAAGAAGAAGAAGAAGAAGAAGAAGAAGAAGAAGAAGAAGAAGAAGAAAGAGGAGGAAGAAGAAGAAGAAGAAGAAGAAGAGGAGGAAGAAGAAGAAGAAGAAGAAGAAGAAGAAGAAGAAGAAGAAGAAGAAGAAGAAGAAGAAGAAGAAGAAGAAGAAGAAGAAGAAAGAGGAGGAAGAGGAGGAAGGGAAGGGAGGAGGGCAGAGAAGATGGAGGAGGAGAAGTAGAAGAACAAAAAGAACAAGAAGTAGAAGAGCAGAAAAATAACCTAATCATAGAAGGTTGATATCATGACAGAATAGATCAAAATAAAAACTCAAAAGATATGTACTAAAAAGCTACATGCAAAGTCCCAAAGTCCCAAGTCCCAATCTATTTTAAAAATCTAATTAGAGAAGCAGAGGGAAAATGGTGAAAAGAATGATGCTAGTAAGAATAAACAGCTTAGTAAAGGCACAAAAATAATGGCTCAAGCAACAGCTTGTTGGCTAAATGTTAGAATAGAAGAATGCCTTACAAAACAGATTTAGTCTAATGGAGACAAGCATAAAAAATCATTGAGAAGTACTCCTTAAAAATAGAATTGGCCAAAGAAAAAGAGGTAAAGAAATTCACTTGAAAAAATAAGTCCTTACAAATTAGAATTGGGCAAGTGTAAATCACTGACTCCATGAGATATCAAGAAACATTAAAATCGAAAGAAGAAATAATAAATCAAAAGAATGAAAATAATGTGAAATATCTCATAAGAAAAACAACTGACTTGGAAAAGACATAGAGGAAAGATAATTAAAGAAGTATTGGATTACCTGAAAGCCATAATCAAAATAAAAGAACCTAGATATTGTCTTATAAAAATATCAAAGAGATATGAAATGAGCAACTGTGAATGACTTGGCTCTTTTCAGCAATAAGGTGATTCAGGCAATTTTGATAGACTTGTGATGGAGAATCATTTGTATCCAGAAAGAGGACTATGGGGAATACATGTGGATCACAATATGTTTTTTTTCACCTTTTTTGTTGTTTTTTGCTTGCTGTTTTCCCTCACCCTTTTTCCCCCTTTTTGATCTGATTTTCCTTGTGCAGTGTGATAAATGTGAAAATATGTTAAGAAGTACATGTTTAACCTATGTTGGATTATTTTCTTTTCTTTTTTTTATTTTTTTATTCATTTTTCCAAATTATCTCCTCCCTCCCTCCGCTCCCTCCCCCCGATGGCAGGTAATCCCATACATTTTACATGTGTTACAATATAACCTAGATACAATATATGTGTGTAAATACCATTTTCTTGTTGCACATTAAGTATTAGATTTCGAAGGTATAAGTAACCTGGGTAAATAGACAGTAGTGCTAACAATTTACATTCACTTCCCAGTGTTCCTTCTCTGGGTATGGTTATTTCTGTCCATCACTGATCAACTGGAAGTGAGTTGGATCATCTTTATGTTGAAGATTTCCACTTCCATCAGAATACGTCCTCATAGAGTATTGTTGTTGAAGTGTATAGTGATCTTCTGGTTCTGCTCATTTCACTCAGCAACAGTTGATTTAAGTCTCTCCAAGCCTCTCTGTATTCCTCCTGCTGGTCATTTCTTACAGAGCAATAATATTCCATAACCTTCATATACCACAATTTACCCAACCATTCTCCAATTGATGGACATGTTGGATTATTTTCTGTCTAGGAGAGGGAGATGAATGCATAGGAGAGAGAAAAATTTGGAACTCAAGGTTTTACAAGGGTGAATGTTGAAAACTATCTTTACATGTATTTAAAATATGATATAAAAAGAAATTATCAGGGAAAACTGACCTGGTATTCTAGAATCAAAGGATAAAATAGAAATTGCAAGAATTTTGTTATCACCTCCCATAAGAGATAACAAAATAAAAACTCCCAGGAATACTATAGCCAATTCCAGAGCTCCTAGAACAGGAATAAAATAAAGCAAGCAGTCATAAAGAAACAATTCAAATATTGTGGAGTTACAACTAAGGTAACTCAAGATTTAGCAACTTCTACATTAAAGGAGAGCAGACTTAGAATATTATATGCAAGAAGGTAAAGAAGCCAATACTGCAATCCAATTTCACCTAGTCAGCAAAACCAAATACAATCTTTTTGGCAGAGGCAGGGGAGAATGATATTTAATGAAATAGAGGACTTTCAAGTGTTCCTGATAAAAAGATTAGAGTTGAATAGACATTGAAATACCCAATTCAAGAGAAGTATATAAAACCAAACAAGAAACATAAACCATAAGGGATTTAATAAAGTAAAACTGGATGAAAACTAATACTTCTAAGTATTTCTTTTCCTTATTAGGACAGTTAGAAGGAATATATATATAGACAGAAGGCATGGGTATGGATTGACTACAATGGGATAATATCTAAAAATAATAATAATGATGATAAAAAGGGAGGGGGGAAAGGAGAGTCATAATAGAATAAATTATCTGACATAAAACAGTTGCCAAAGAACTTTTATAGTGGAGGGGAAAGTAGAGGGGCAATACTTGAACCTTACTCTCACTGTAATTGATTCAAAGAGGGGAAACACACTCTTTTAGTTATAGAAACTTATCTTACTATTCACAGATGTAGGAGGAGAGAGGAAGAAAGGGTGGGGAGTTGATAGAAGGAAGAACATATTGGGAGAGTTAGTGGTCAGAAGCAAAGCAATTTGAAGGAGTTACAGGATGAAAAAAAGAGAGAAAGAAGCATAAACATGTGGAGAAAGATAAAAACAGAAGGAGAAAATAGTTAGCAATCATAAGCATGAATGTGAACAGAATGAATTCCCCCATAAAATATAATCATAAAGCTAAATGGAATAAAACCTCAACAACTACAATATGTTGTTTACAAAAAATATACTGGAAGCAAAATTTATACACAGAGAGAGTAAATAAAGGTAAAGGGCTGAAAGAGCATCTATCATACAGAAGCTGAAATGAATCTTTTAAAATGATATTAGAAAACTAATTAGAATGCAAAAGATGGCAAAAAAATTCTAACAAGTGATGTCCAGGATCACACAGCTAATAAATAAGGCCAATTTGAACTCTGGTCCTTCTGACTCCAGGATTGGTACTCTATTCACTATACCATCTTATACTTTATACTTTATATATCCTTATATGTCCTATATATCCTTAGACAGTATAAAGTTAAAAATCTTGCTATGGTGTAGGTGATTTGGTGGATTTAGAAAAATATAGAAAGACTTGGAATTATGAAGGAAGATGTTTTAGAGAAACAGGACAAGCAAACATAGTATGGTCTTACATAAATTCATTTGAATATGTATGTGAATTATTATATATGTGTTATATATACATATACACATATGCATACATATGTATATATATGTTGTGTGTATATGTAAATGTATATAAATATATATACATATACACATATACATATATACATATATATATATATATATACAGAGAAAGAGAGGGAGAGGGAGAGAGAGAGAGAGAGAGAGAGAGAGAGAGAGAGAGAGAGAGAGAGAGAGATGTATTTGTGCTTAAATGCAGCCTTCTTGGGGAATTGGTGAGGGAAGGAAGGGAAAAATAGAGTAAAAAATAGAGAATAGAGAATAAAAGAAAACTTACAAAAGGAGCAAAGGTGGTGAGTTCTGGACTAAATGTGTAATATTTATTAGTATGCTTTTTTGAAATGGATATTTATTACTTTATATTCTGAATTCTCTTCTTATCTGCTATGTACATGATCATGTCTTTCTTTTCTTCCAATAAATAAAGAAATACCCAAAAAATTCAGTTCAAAATGCCACAAATTAAGAAACACTGCTTTAAAGAATGAGGATCTAACTTCTGTATGGAAATCCTGCTCTCTTCCCAATTTTTATCAAGGTACAGCTCATGTTCCTTCTTGAAGCTGTTATCAATTTCCAAGCTCAACATAATCTCCCAATTCTCCTTTAATAATGTGTAGCATTATTTTCTGGCTCTTTCACACATTCTGCATTATTTGAAGTTATCAGTCTATATGGCAATGTGAATCAGAGATTTAGAAATTGGAAATGGGAAAGCCTAGCTTTAAATCTCGAGTATTTAGTAGTTGTGTGCCTGACTCTAAGCAAATTGCTTAATTTCTCTAGCCTATTCTTTCCTCTTCTGTGAAGTAGAGATAATAAGAATTGTGGTACTCATCTACAAAGGTTGTCATTGAGGGGATGTATTTGAAAGATTATTTATAATACACATATAATTATAATTACATATTACAAATATAATTACATTACATTATATATATATATAATAAAAGGACACAAAGCAAACTCTCTAAGTTACCTTCAGTGTAAGTTGATTCTCCTCATGCTATGTCGCTGATAGTTAGAAAAATACTTCAGGTAAAAATCCATTTTTCAGAAGGCTTACTGTCAACTATTGGTTAGTTAGTGATTTTTAAAATGTGGCATATGAATGTAAAATTCATCCTAATTTATTATCAGTCCTTCAACCTGTCACATTTTTAGCTCAGGTTTGTCAACTTTCCTGAGTTCTATCCTTCTGGCTTTCCTCCTCAAGGTGAAAGGCAAAGGGGATTAATATTCCATTCAGTCAATGAAGCCAAGGAAATGTCCATTATAGACAGACTATCTTTTTCTCATTTCCTCATTCTTTTTTCATCACTGCTCATTCAAGGATTAACAATGAGGTTCAATGCTGATGAATCAAGCAATATAGGGTCAATATTCATAAGTACAGCACACAACCCAAAGCTGGATATTTTTGAGTTGAATCATGTAGTGTCTAACATTTATAATGCAGATGATACTAAGGAGGAAATTAATTAGAGGCATGGACTTGCAAGTTATGCCTTTAACATAAGAAATTTAAATCTCTGTTCATTAGATTGGGGATAAAAATGCAAATAAAAAGCCTAGCAATACACACAACAAGTGTGGGATCTGTCTTATATAATGTGACCCTGTGTGGAAAGCTTTTCTTTTCTAAGGAAAAATATTCCCTTTTGTTTTAAACCAACCTAAACCATACTAAGAACTTTGACTGGAAATAATAAAATCAAATAAGTATTTATTGACATTGCTGAGTAAATTCAAGAATATTCATAAACAGCAATCGTAGTTTATAAAGCATATTTGCATAAGGATTATAAAAACCCATTTCTAGACTTACATGTGGTTAATACTACTTGTCATGTTCTCCTTCCAAATGGGCATGATAAATCATATTATATTAGTTATCTCTAGAAAAATTGCCTTTATACTTTATTATTAAGCTGAAAAATGAAGACCAACCACTAAGCAATTGATTCCTGTGTTTTAGTAGCAAACATGAATATCCAAATGATGAGACTGAATTACTTAATAGAGTAATATCATGCTTATTACAAATTTATTTTACAATTATACAATTTCATACACTGTTTGTATCTTTATGTACTGTAAAATGAGGCTCTTGATCATCTGAATATACCTTCTGTGAAAATAAGTCTTTGAATTATCTTGATGGATGATTATAAAAAAAAATTTTACCGTGACCAAATCTTTGCATAATTTTTCATTATAAATTAAGTGTGGCCCTTAATTGATTAATTTCATTTTTGAAAACCTTTGATTACTTTCTACAATTTTGATTTCATTTGGCAGCATGTACCCATCTGTAACATTTAGGAGATATGATCATCTTGGAAAAAGTCACTTTATTCATAAACTTTTCCATTTAATCCAATCTAGCCTAAGTCATTTCAATCCCCCTGATTCAGCCTCATCTCCTATGCTTTATATACCACTGATTCCTTTGAACCTATATAGATATCACTAAGTATTTGTTAATTTATATAATTTATTCATATGCCAGCATGGTTTATTATGGCATAAAGGGAACATGAGTAACACATGAAGTGTAAACCAATCATACTGCATCAGGAGTTCTGAATATAGAGTCACTTCTCTTATCACTCTTTTTCTGATAATTTGATCATTGAGAAAGTCAGTAACAATCTTAGTGTCTTTGCTGTCAACTCAGGCTTTCCAGCCTTGCTGCTAAGACAACTCATTAAAATAGTGGGTTAAGTTCTGGGCCTGAAATCAAAAGTCTCAAGTTCAGATGATTAAAAAATGAATATTTTTTTCCTTCATTGTTAAGTACATCATTGTTCTTCTAATTATATCTTTTGCAGACTTGGTTTGCTCTCATCATAGATTTCCATAGAAGCCATGTGTTCCTGACAGGAGAAAAATTAGAAAGCTGGATACCAAGAACAAAAAATAAAGAATGCACTTAAAGGAATTTCTATTCTTTCAGAGAGGGGAAAATTTCAAACGGGGAAAGATACACAAAGAGATACATTTTTATAATTGATTTTTATTATCCCATTGACACTGTATGTGTATATGTGTTATAGAGTATTTTGGATAAAATAATCTTTAAATGTGTATTCTTCAATGCTACTAATAAGTCAAACCAACTGAAAAGAATATATATATGCATATATATATATGAACATATATATATAGTATGTATATATGTATATTTTTATGCACATATACTTTTATATATGTAGTTTCATTACAATTCCAGTTTCTTCCTGGAGATGTTTGAGGACTCACTATCCATACAGAATTCCTCTTTGGCTTTTCCTGATATCAAACATAAACTTCTTCTTTGGATACTTTCATACATGGTTTCTAGTTTCGCCAGTTAAAAAATATGGCTTGTAGCCTTTTCAAATTACCACTAAAATGTAGCAGAGTAATTTTTGGTGATTTGAATGTGCTCTTCTACTTTTATCCCACTGCCAATTGAGGTGATTTAATTCAACACAGCACAGCACATTTTTACAAATATATTCATATGCATATATATGCATAACAATGCATATATATATATATGCATATATGATTGTTTATTTACATTTGTTTATTCTGTTCAGGAAGAAAGTAATCAAACATTTGTTATACACTTAATATATGTCAGTGATATATAATTATTATTTAATGTGTTCCTCACAACAAACTTGGAAGGTAGTTATTACTAGTATTCTAATTTTGTAGTTGAGACAACTGAAGCAAAAAAGGGCTAAATCACTTGCCTAGGACCATGAAGCTAGGAAGGATTTGAGGCACCAATCTCTTATATATGCATGTATGTGCATACACATGTATATAAACAGACATAAATGTGTATATATGCATATATATATATGTATATATATATATATATATATATATATATATTATATTATATATTTCAATATGTTGGATAAATGGTCACAGAGAAGAAAATTATAGGAATATAGAACTGAGGGAAATAAATTAATAATAATATCCATAAAAGCTCCAAAATCAATTATAGACACAGTTTAACATTTTAAATGCTCTTTTCTTTCTATTTTTCAGACACCTTTCCTTGCCCTGAGCCTCACCAAGTACTATTCAATTACAGTGACACATCCTCATAGTTGTTTAAAGAAATAAGGCCTTCCTTCTCTTACTCATTTCCTAATTTTTTCTTTGTATAGCCTTTTTGTACATAGTTGTTTAATTTCTCTCTCTCTCAAAGTTCTCGAGGAAAGGGACTGTCTTTTGCCTCTGTTTTTTTTTTTTTTTTTGTTCCTGGAATTTAGCCCAGCATACAAAAACATAGAGACTCACATAGATTTAAATTAGGGATTTGGAACCTAATCTATTATACCTAAACTTAACATAAAAATAGCACTGTTAGCAATTATGATTTCAGACAAGGCAATAGCAACAGTAGACTTAATTGAAGAGATAAAGTGGGAAACTATTGCTGAATGCTAACATAGACAAGTAGTTGATTTCAACACAAAATATATGCTTTCATATTATGGCTCCTACATATTTAATGGAAAACTAAATCAATTACAAGAAAATGCAGACTATAAACTATAATTATGATTTACCCAAATTGAATACTATTAACCTTAAAATATATATATATATATATATATATAATTTTAGAATATTTAAATGTTATAGACTTACTATGTATTGAAGGAAATTAGAAAGGAAGAAAGATATAGTTTTATACATATAATAATATCTCAGGGCATAAAATATTTTTTTCCTTTTCTTTTTTAAAAATTAATTAATTAATGTTCTGCTACCTGGTAGGTTAATATTTAATATTTAACATGTTAAATATGTTAAAATATATGATAAATCCAATATATCTAAATGTATTTCTACAGGTATATTGCACAAGAAAAATTAGATCAAGAAGGGAAAAACAAACTGAGAAAGAAAACAAAATGCAAGCAAACAACAGGGAGACTGAGAATGCTATGTTGTGGTTCATACTCAGTTTCTACTGTTCTCTCTCTGGGTGTAGATGGCTCTCTTCATCACTGAACAAGTGGAACTGGTTTGAATCTTCTCATTGTTAAAGAGGACCAAGTCCATCAGAATTGATCATCATATAGTCTTCTTGTTGCCATGTTTAATGATCTCCTAGTTCTGCTCATTTCACTCAGCATCAGTTCATGTAAGTCTCTCCAAACCTCTCTGAAATCATCCTGCTGGTCGTTTCTTACAAAACAATAATATTCCTTAACATTCATATACCATAATTTATTCATCCATTCTCCAATTGATGGGCATCAGTTAGGATTCTTAAAAGGTGCTAAGTCGCAATGGATATATTATCTAATTTAGTATGGTATTTAACAATTCTTTCACACTTTTCACACCTTTAAGAGAGCATACTTTTAAGGAGCTCCCACTAGCCCAGGGAGTACCCACAAGCCCATTCTCTGGGAGGATATAAAAAGCCAGGATTCAGGGAGGAGTCAAGATTTCATTCCCATTTCAATCTTCCTGTTGGCTGAAAGCTTTGGATTCAAAGGGAGCCAGAGGCTGAAGCTGGCTGGAGACATTATGACAAGAGCTCATCAGGGAATCAAAAAGAGAAAGAGGCCTCTAAGAAAACTAGGTGGGCCCAGTTGAAGGAGACAAGACTTGAAGGAGATAAGATTTGGAAAGAGACAGTAAAGGACTTTAATTCCTGGCTGCATTTTGGGATTATTGAACTGAACTGAAAGGAAGGCTGCCTCCAGAAGCTCCCCAAGAAATCTGCCCCCAGAGAATGATTACTATTTAGAGAAAAGAACATCACAGGCATCCTTTCAGTTTCCAGTTTCTTGCCACTACAAAAAAGTGCAGGTCATAAAAATTTTAAAAATAAATGCCAAGGGCGGAGCCAAGACGGCGGAGAAGATACACATGATTTTGTGAGCTTCCTTCTTCCCTCATTACCAATTAGTTAAATCAGCCTCAAAAATAATGCTGGACTGATAGAAACCACAAGGACTGGAAGCACGACTTACCAGCTAAAGAGAATCTGGAGTTTCAACAGAAAAGGTTGGTTCCCAGGGGAGGGGGAAAAAAAAAAAAAAAAAAAAAAAAGGCCAGCAAAGACAGGGTGAGGTGCTAGCACACTGAGCCAATAGAGCTGGAGAGAGCTCTGGGATCAGAGAAGTCACTGAGATAGAGGAATCTGGCAAAGCTATTAGCTCTTCTCTGCTAAAAAGACCACATTAAAAACCCCCAACCAAAAATCAAACTTGAAATACAAAAAATTAAAAGGAGAAATCAATAATATTGAAAGTAAAAAAAAACAACTATTGAATTAATAAATAAAGCCAAGAGTTGGTTTTATGAAAAAGCCAATAAAATAGATAAACCTTTGGTAAATCTGATCAGAAAAAGGAAAGAAGAAAATCAAATTGTTAGTCTTACAAATGAAAAGGGGGATCTTTCCACCAATGAAGAGGAAATTAGAGAAATAATAAGGAGTTACTTTGCCCAACTTTATGCCAATAAATTTGATAACTTAAGTGAAATGGATGACTTTCTCCAAAAATATAGGCTCCCTAGATTAACAGAGGAGGAGATAAATTGCTTAAATAGTCCCATTTCAGAAAAAGAAATAGAACAAGATATTAATCAACTCCCCAGGAAAAAATCCGCAGGACCAGATGGATTTACATGTGAATTCTACCAAACATTTAAAGAACAATTAGCCCCAATGTTATATAAACTATTTGAAAAAATAGGGGATGAAGGAGGCCTACCAAACTCCTTTTATGACACAGACATGGTATTGATACCTAAGCCAGGTAGATCAAAAACTGAGAAAGAAAATTATAGACCAATTTCCTTAATGAATATTGATGCTAAAATCTTAAATAAGATATTAGCAAGAAGACTTCAGAAAATCATCCCCAGGATAACACATTATGATAAAGTAATATTTATACCAGGAATGCAGCACTGGTTTAATATTAGGAAAACTATGAGTATAATTGACCATATTAATAATCAAATTAATAAAAACCATATGATCATCTCAATAGATGCAGAAAAAGCATTTGATAAAATCCAACATTCATCACTACTAAAAACGCTTGAGAGTATAGGAATAATTGGACTATTCCTTAGAATAATCAGGAGCATATATTTACAACCATCAGTAAGCATAATATGCAATAGAAATAAACTGCAACCTTTCCCAGTAAGATCAGGAGTGAAACAAGGTTGCCCACTATCACCATTACTATTCAATATAGTACTAGAAACGCTAGCCTCGGCAATAAGAGCCGAGAAAGAGATTCAAGGAATTCGAGTAGGAAATGAGGAAATCAAACTATCACTCTTTGCAGATGACATGATGGTATACTTAGAGAACCCCAAAGACTCTGCTAAAAAGCTATTGGAAATAATTCGGAATTTTAGCAAAGTTGCAGGATACAAAATAAATCCACATAAATTCTTAGCATTTTTATATATCACCAACAAAATGCAACAGCAAGAGATACAAAGAGAAATTCCATTGCAAACAAATGTAGAGAGTATAAAGTATTTGGGAATCCATCTACCAAAGAATAGTCAGGAATTATATGAGAAAAATTATGAAACACTTGCCACAAAAATAAAGCCAGATTTAAATAATTGGAAAGACATTCAGTACTCTTGGATAGGCTGAGCGAATATAATAAAGATGACAATACTCCCCAAACTAATCTATTTATTTAGTGCTATACCAATCAGACTCCCAAGAAACTATTTTAATGACCTAGAAAAAATAACAACAGAATTCATATGGAAGAATAAAAGGTCGAGAATTGCAAGGGAACTAATGAAAAAAAAAATCAGATGATGGTGGTCTAAGTGTACCTGATCTAAAGCTATATTATATAGCAGCAGTCACCAAAACCATTTGGTATTGGCTAAGAAATAGACCAGTTGATCAGTGGAACAGATTGGATGCAAGGATAAAAAAGGGTACATCTATAGCAATCTAGTCTTTGACAAACCCAGAGATACCAACATTAGGGATAAAAATTCATTATTTGGAAAAAAAAAAAACTGTTGGGAAAACTGGAAATTAGTATGCCAGAAATTAGATATGGATCCACACTTAACACCATATACCAAGATAAGATCAAAATGGGTCCATGATTTAGGCATAAAGAATGAGATCATAAATAGATTAGAGGAACAGAGGATAATCTACCTCTCAGACCTGTGGAAGAGGAAGGAATTTATGACCAAAGGAGAACTAGAGATCATTATTGATCACAAAATAGAAGATTTTGATTACATCAAACTAAAAAGTTTCTGTACAAACAATACTAATGCAAACAAGATTAGAAGGGAAGTAACAAATTGGGAAACTATTTTTAAAGTTAAAGGTTCTGAGAAAGGCCTCATTTCCAAAATCTATAGAGAACTGACCCTAATGTATAAGAAATCAAACCATTCTCCAATTGATAAATGGTCAAAGGATATGAACAGACAATTCTCAGATTATGAAATTGAAACTATATCCAATCATATGAAAGAGTGTTCCAAATCACTACTGATCAGAGAAATGCAAATTAAGACAACTCTGAGATACCACTACACACCTGTCAGATTGGCAAAGATGACAGGAACAAATAATCATGAATGTTGGAGGAGATGTGGGAAAACTGGGACACTGATGGTGGAGTTGTGAAAGAATCCAACCATTCTGAAGAGCAATTTGGAACTATGCTCAAAAAGTTAATAAACTGTGCATACACTTTGATCCCGCAGTGCTGCTATTAGGCTTATATCCCAAAGAAATACTGAGGAGGGGAAAGGGACCTGTGTGTACCAAAATGTTTGCGGCAGCTCTTTTTGTAGTGGCCAGAAACTGGAAGATGAATGGATGTCCATCAATTGGAGAATGGTTGGGTAAATTATCATATATGAAGGTTATGGAATATTATTGCTCTGTAAGAAATGACCAGCAGGAGGAATACAGAAAGGCTTGGAGAGACTTGCATGAACTGATGCTGAGTGAAATGAGCAGAACCAGAAGATCGCTGTACACTTCAACAACAATACTGTATGAGGATATATTCTGATGAAAGTGGATATCTTCAACATAAAGAAGATCCAACTCACTTACAGTTGATCAATGATGGACAGAGACAACGACACCCAGAGAGGGAACACTGGGAAGTGAATTTAAATTGTTAGCACTACTGTCTATCTACCCAGGTTACTTATCTCTTCAGAATCTAATACTTAATGTGCAACAAAAACATGGTATTTACACACATGTATTGTATCTAGGTTATATTGTAACACATGTAAAATGTATGGGATTGCCTGTAATCGGGGGGGGGGGGGGACGGAGTAGAGGAAGGGAGGGGATAATGTGGAAAAATAAATATAAGCGATAATGTTATTAAAAAATTTACTGATGCATATATACTGTCAAAATTTTATAAATAAAATTAAAAAAAAATAAATGCCAAAACAAAAATATTTTACATCTTTTACTAATCACAATACAGCACTTATATTAAATAAATTAAAGCTTTAAAAAGGATCAAATTCAAACAAATGTATAATAATTTGAACCTAAAGAATGTTATTATCAATGAACATCACAGAAATGACAAAATACTTTATAGATAATGAAAACAATAAGACAAATTCTAAAAGTTTAGGGATTCTTTAGGCAAACATAGACATCTTCAAAGAACATTAAAAAAGAAAAAGATAAATAAATTACAATTGTAACTAAAACCACCAAAAACCACAATAAAAACATTCAATCAAATTCCAAAAGAGAAAAACTGAAAATTAAAAACATTATCAAAGTTTAAGGCATAAAACCACATCACTAGCAAAATTAGAAGCTATGTTTCCTTTAGGAAAAAAATCAATAAAATTATCCTATTTTTTTAAATTAAAAAGAAAAAAAAATGCCAAATGATCAGCATTCAAAACAAAAATGGTAGAATTTATAACAAGTAGAAAAAGAAATAAAGGCTATTATTAAAACTTTTGCCCAATAAGTATTCACAATACCAAAATTTTAAATGAAATAATGGATATTTACAAAAATGTATAATATCCAAATGAAAAGGACAAGAAATAGAATTTTAAAACAATGTTACTTTATTTTATTTTATTTTATTTTGATCCAGTAGTTCTACTACTGGGCTTATATCCCAAGGAAATACTAAAGAAGGGAAAGGGACCTGTATGTGCCAAAAATGTTTGTGGCAGCCCTTTTTGTAGTGGCTAGAAACTGGAAAATGAATGGATGCCCAACCATTGGAGAATGGTTGGGTAAATTATGGTATATGAATGTTATGGAATATTATTGTTCTGTAAGAAATGGCCAACAGGATGAATACAGAGAGGCTTGGAGAAACTTACATGAACTGATACTTAGTGAAATGAGCAGAACTAGGAGATCATTATACACTTCAACAATGATAATGTATGAGGATGCATTCTGATGGAAGTGGATATCTTCAACATAGAGAAGAGCTAATCCAATTCCAATTGATCAATTATGGACAGAATCAGCTACACCCAGAAAAAGAACACTGAGAAATGAGTGTAAACTGTTAGGATTTTCTGTTTTACTCCCCAGATTATTTTTATCTTCCATATCCAATTCTTCCTTTGCAATAACAATAACAACAAAATTCACTTCTGCACCTATATATTGTACTTAGGATATACTATAATATATTTAATATGTATGGGAATGCCTGCCATCTAGGGGAGGAGGTGGAGGGAAGGAGGGGAAAAATTCAGAACAGAAGGAGTACAAGGGATAATGTTGTAAAAAATTACCTATGCATATGTTATGTAAAAAATGTTATAATTATAAAATAAATAAATAAATAAACAATGTTATTCCAGAAGACAATATTTAAAAATCTATAAACTTCCAACACAAAAACTTCAAGTCCAGAGAGTTTAGCAAATTAAATCATATTAAATATTTAAGAGTCAATTAAAATATTACTTTTTTTTTGCAAAAAATAGTGAAAGAAAGCATGCTACCAAACTCTATTTTACACAATGAAATAGTTTTAATACTACACCAAAGAGTGTTAAAACAGAACCTTGATTAACATTGAAGCAAAAATGGTAAGTAAAACATTTGCAAAGAAATTAAGACATATAAGAAATATTATAAGTCCAAATTTAACTTATGCCCCCAAACAGTGTTGGCTTAATATTTTGAAAGCTACAAACTTACTTCAGTTTACGTAATAAAATCAATAAAAATTAGATAATATTAGTAATTGAAAGGGAAAAAAAAACATTTTGCCAAAAAAAAGTACCTATTTATATTAACATATGCAGAAAATATAGAAATAAATGAGTATTTTCTTTAAAGTCACACATAGCATATGACTAAAATAAAAGATAACATTATTTGAAATGTAGATTACCTAGAGTCCTTCACATTAAAGTAATGCTGTCTATTATATTAGACATATTAAAAATTCTGGTCATGTCAATTAGAAAAATAAAAATAAATTGAGGGACTAATCAAATGTAAAGAAGAAACAAAATTATCCCTTTTGATAAATAGTATGATTAATGATCTTAACCACAAGAAGTAAATCAAAATTAATTGAAAAGATTCAACTTCAGGAAAAATTGCAGGATATAAAATATCCACACAATCTTATCAGTATTTCTGTATGTTAAAAATAATAACAAGCCAAAAAAGAGAGAAAATAAATTCTTTGAAATAACTAATATTGCCAAATGATAGCAAAAATATTAATTGCTGATAGATAGGATGCATCCAATATAACAACTATGACAATATTTTAAAAAGTATTTCACTTATTTAAGGCCATTTCAATATCTATATCATCTTTTCACATATTTATATCATCTATACCCATATGCATCTATGTATCCATATCCAACATTATGTACCTGCATTTTTCCTTTGAACCACTTCAATCATTGACTGCTCCTCATCAACATTTTTCTCTCCATTTAAAAAATCTGTTACTTCTGTGCTTCTTGTGCTTCTTTTATATTAAATAATTTTTCCATTCTTCTTCTTTTCTCCCCATGCATTCCTTTTTCTCATTCTCTCATTTTTCTATTTAGATCACCCTAACATATCAGACATATCCATGACTTCTGAATAGATACTTTCATAATGCCCCTAACATAGATAAAATTATCAGAAGTTTCATATTATGTCTGAAAGCTTATATATTTCAGTTCTTCCAAAATGATGTGGTCCAGAAAGAATTCTATTTGTTGCCTCCTAAACCAATTTTTATTTTTACCCAAGTGGGTTCCTTGTTGTCTTGTGACTGAAACCCCTTCTCTCTACCCTGGAACTATGCACAGAACTGGGTAATTGGCAATAGACCTGCGAAATGGCATCTAAGTTTGTGGCCAGGGATACCACAATAGTCCCCTGGAATTTTCTCATGATGAGGTATTCTATTCCCTTTTCCTACCTGAGCACTGTGTCCTCCTAGTGTCACAGTCATTTACTATAAATTCCTCACTCAGTGTTAGTTCTACCATGTTTCTAACTGTCCCCCATCTGAGTGTCCATAGACTTTTACTCCTATCCTCTTAAATTTCTCTGAGCTAAAAAAAGATGATTCATTGTGACTTTTTGTTGATTATTCACCTCAGAATTTGAGTGTATGTGTGTGTGTGTGTGTGTGTGTGTGTGTGTGTGTGTGTGTGTGTGTGTGTGTGTTTAAGTTAATTAGAGATGGAGAACTCGGCCAATAGCTTAATTTCATTCTAATACCTTGGCTCTGCTTTCGACTCATATAATTCTGTTCAAGTCTGATCATTATTTTTTTCTTCCTGTATTTTAAATTGACAGTGTCATGACCTAGTATACCATTATTTAACATTAGTTGTTATTTGTATAGTAATAAGTTTGTTTAGTTAAGCATGTAGAAGAAACTTAGTGAAGAAGGGGGAAGTTAATATCTTTTCCGCTTACTTGCTACCCCACAAAAATTTAAATTCTGAACACCTAAAATGTAATAAATCACTATATTTTATTGATAATTATACTTAATAATTTTATTAATAATTATATTTCTAAGAATAGGTTAGCTTGTAAGTTTCTAACATTCTAATGTCAAAATCTGGAGCAGAGTAGTTCAGAACCTAAAAAGGAGACTCTAAAATCAATGATGTGGTACAACTGTAGCATCGCACAATAGGTATAAAATCAGTGTATTCATTTGTTTTTGACATATGTGTGTGATTGTTTTGTTTTGTTTAGTTTTTTTAACTTTAGAACTTTGTTCTTGCTTCTCCACAATTCCTCCCAATCTGAGAGTGGGAAGAATGCTATCTTTGGAGTCAGAAGATGTTTCTCTGTGCCTTGATCTTCTTTACTAATCATGTAATCTTTAATAATTTAATGATAGATGAGTCATAGTTTGTTTTTTGTTGTTGTTTTAGTATGTCTTTTTAAAAATAAAATATGGCTCTTAATATATAATCATAATATTGTAGAGATGGAGTGGTCATCAAAGGTCATCTAATTCACTCAGTATTTAAATAGTAATTCATCTATTGTATTCCTACCAATGGATCATTCAACTTACATTTAAGATTTCCAGTGAATGGAGAATGCTTGTTCTTCTTGAGGGATCCTATTCTAATAAGAAAATTAGTTTTAATAAATTTTACTTGATATCTAGCCTAACACCATATTTCTATGATGTTCATTTGTTGCTACTACTTTGAGTCATTGAGATGAAAAATAAAAATCATTAATCAGTAACTTCCTCATGGCCTTTATTTTATTTATTTATTTTCAATTTATTTACTTTTAGTATAATATTAATTAATTTAATTAAAATAGTAAACTTCACATTTTTTGATGAATCATGTTGCAAGAGAAAAATCAGAGCAAAAGGAAAAAAAAAACATGGGAGAAGAAAAAATAAAGAGAAAAAAGATGTGAACATAGCATGTGTGGATTTACATTCAATTTCCATAATATTTTTTTCTGGATGCAGATGTCATTTCTGATTAAAGTCTATTTGCATTGCTTTGGATCACTGAGCCACGGAAAAAAACAGCCTTTCATAGTTGATCATTGAACATTCTTGCTGTTATTGTGTACAATGTATTTCTGGTTCTGCTTATTTCATTAAGCATCAGTTCATGTAACTCTAAAATTAGCTGGTTCATCATTATTTATAGAACATTAATGTTCCATTATCTTATATACTACAACTTATTTAGCCAATTCCCAAATGATGGGTATCTACTCATGTTCCAATTTTTTTTGCTACTACAAAAAGATCTACTACAAGCACTTTTTTTTTTTCCCCACATATGAGTCCTTTCCTTTTCTTTGTGATTTCCCTGGAATTCAGACCTAGTAGTGGCACTGCTGAGTTAAAAGGTATGCACAGTTTGGTAGCCCTTTTGACATAGTTCCAGATTGCTCTTTAGAATGGTTGGATCATTTCACAACTCCACCAACAATGCATTAGTTTCCCAGTTCTCTCACATCTCTTTCAGCATTTATCATTATCTTTTCCTGTCATCTTAGCCAATCTGAGAGATGTAATATAGTATTTCAGAGTTATTTTAATTTGCATTTCTCTAATCAATAGTGTTTAGAACATTTTTTCATATGACTATAGATGTCTTTATTTTCATCATCTGAAAATTGTTCATATCTTTTGACAATTTATCAGTTGAGGAATGATTTGCATTCTTATACATTTGACACAGTTCTTTATATATTTTAGAAATGAGACCTTTATTAAAAATATTGGCTGTAATGACTTTTCCCTAGCTTTGTATTATTTCCCTTTAAATCTTGTGTCTTTTGATTTTGTTTGTGCAAAAACTTTTTAAATTAATGTAATCAAAGTTGTCCATTTTGCTTTTTATGAGATTCTCTAGTTCTTCTTTGATCATAAATTCCACCCTTCTCCAAACAACAGACAGGTAAATTATCCTTTCATCTCCTAATTTGTTTATGGTATCATCCTTTATGCCAAAATCATGTACCCATTTTGACCTTATTTTAGTATGAGCTATGAGATGTAGTTCCATGCCAAATTTCTGACATTATTTTCCAATTTTCCCAGAATTTTTTTTTCTCTCAAATAGTGAGTTCTTATTCCAGAAGCTAAAGTTTGGCGGTTTATCAAATACTAGATTGCTATAGGCTTTAATTATTGTTTTGTGTATTCCACTGATCCACTACTCTAATTTTTAGCCAGCACCAAATGGTTTCGATGACTATTGCTTTATAATATAGTTTTAGGTTTAGTATGGATAAGCCACCATCCTTTGTATTTTTTTTTAATTAATTCCCTTGATATTCTTGACCTTTTCTTCTTCCAGATGAATTTTGTAATTTTTTTCTAGTTTTATAAAGTAATTTTTTAACTGTTTAATCGGTAAGGTACTGAATAAGTAGATTAATTTAGGCAGAATTGTCATTTTTGTTATGACAACCTGCCCTTGAGCAAATTGATATTTTTCCAATCGTTTAGACATGACTTTATTTGTGTGAAGTGTTTTGTAATTGTGTATACATATTTCTTATGTTGGTCTTTACAAGTAGACCCCCAAAGATTTTATTTTGTTTACAATAATTTTAAATGGAATCTCTATCTCTTGCTGATGGGCTTTGTCAGTAATATATTGCAATGCTGATAAATTATGTGGGTTTATTTTATATTCTGCAACTTTGCTAAAGCTATTAGCTGGAAAAATTGTTTCCAGTAGGTTTTTGGATGATTTTGTAGAATTTTCTAAATATATCATCACATTATCTGCAAAGAGTGATAGTCATTTCCTCAATGCCTATTCAGATTCTTTAATTTCCTTTTTTTTTCTTATTGCTGAAGCCAAACATTTCTGGTACAATGTTGAATAATAGTTATGATAATGGGAATCCTTGTTTCATCCCTGAACTTAATTGGGAATGTGTCCAGCTTTATCTCTATGCTTTCCCGTACTTATTAATAAGAATAGGTGGTGTATTTTTTCAAAATCTTTTTATACATCTATTGAGATTAACATCTGATTTCTGTTGGTTTTGCTATAGGTATGGTCAATTATGAATCTAGTTTTCCTGATATGAACCAACTCTGCATTTCTAGTATAAATGCCACTTGCTTATAATGTACTATTCTGCTAATAAGTTGCTATAATCTCTTTATTAATGCCTTATTTAATATTTTTGCATCTGTATTCATTTGCTGATCTGTAATTTTTGGATTTTCCTGGTTTAGATATCAGTACCATATTTGTATCATAGAAGCAATTTGGAAGGAATCCTTTACCTATCTTTCCAAATAGTATGTATAGTATTGGAATTTATTGTTCTTTAAATATTTGTTTGAATTCACTTATGAATCCATTTCGTCCTTGAAATTTTTTTTCTTAGAGAGTTCATTAATGGCTTGTTAAATTTATTTTTCTAAATTGGGACTATTTAATTAATTTATATCCTCTTTTGTTAATCTGGAAATTTATAGTTTATGTTCTTCCTTATGTTCTTCCATATGAATTGTGTTGTTATTTCTTCTACGTCATTAAAATAGTTTCTTGGGAGTCTGATTGATATAGCACAAAATAAATAGATTAGTTTGGGGAGTATTGTCATCTTTATTATATTGGCTCAGCCTATCCAAGAGCACTCAATGTCTTTCCAATTATTTAAATCTGATCTTATTTTTGTGGCAAGTGTTTCATAATGTTGCTCATATAATTCCTGACTTTCCTTTGGTAAATATATTCCCAAATATGTTATAGTATCATCCATTATTTTGAATGGAATTTCTCTTTGTATCTCTTTCTGTTGGATTGTGTTGGTAATGTATAAAAATGCTGAGAATTTATGTGGATTTATTTTGTATCTTGCAACTTTGCTAAAGTTCTGAATTATTTCTAATAGCTTTTTAGCAGAGTCTTTGGGGTTATCTAAGTATACCATCATGTCATCTGCAAAGAGTGATAGTTTGATTTCCTCATTACCTACTCTAATTCCTTGAATCTCTTTCTTGGCTCTTATTGCCAAGGCTAGCGTTTCTAGTACAATGTTGAATAGTAATGGTGATAGTGGGCAACCTTGTTTCACTCCTGATCTTACTGGGTAAGGCTCCCGTTTATCACCATTACATATGATGTTTACTGAATGTTTTAAATATATGCTCCTTATTATTTTAAGGAATAGTCCATTTATTCCTATACTCTCAAGTGTTTTTAGTAGGAATGGATGTTGGATTTTATCAAATCCTTTTTCTGCATCTATTGAGATAATCATATGGTTTTTGTTAATTTGGTTATTGATATAGTCGATTATGCTAATAGTTTTCCTAATATTGAACCAGCCCTGCATACCTGGTATAAATCCCACTTGGTATAGTGTATTATCCTGGGAATGATTTTCTGTAGTTTTTTTGCTAATATTTTATTTAAGATTTTAGCACAAATATTCATTAGGGAGATTGGTCCATAAATTTCTTTCTCTGTTTTCAAACTACCTGGTTTAGGTATCAGTACCATGTCTGTGTCATAAAAGGAATTTGGTAGGACTCCTTCAAGCCCTATTTTTTCAAATAGTTTATATAGCATTGGGGTTAGTTGTTCTTTAAATGTTTGGTAGAATGTAAATCCATCTGGTCCTGGGGATTTTTTCTTAGGGAGTTGATTAATAGCTTGTTCTATTTCTTTTTCTGAAATGGGACTATTTATACTATTTACTTCTTCCTCTGTTAATCTGGGCAAGCTATATTTTTGAAGGTATTCTTCCATTTCATTTAAATTATCAAATTTATTGGCATAAAGTTGGGCAAAGTAGCTCCTAACTATTGTTCTAATTTCCTCTTCATTAGTGGTGAGTTCTCCCTTTTCATTTTCAAGACTAACAATTTGCTTTTCCTCTTGCCTTTTTAAAATCAGATTTACTAAGGGTTGTCTATTTTGTTGGTTTTTTCATAGAACCAACTCTTAGTTTTATTAATTAATTCAATATTTTTTTTTCTTTTCAATTTTATTAATCTCACCTTTTATTTTTAGAATTTCATGTTTCGTGTTTGTCTGGGGGTTTTTCATTTGTTCCTTTTCTAGCAATTTTAGTTGTAAGCCCAATTCGTTGACCCTTTCTTTCTCTATTTTATGCCTGTAGAGATATAAAACTTCCCCTTATTACTGCTTTGACTGTATGCCACACATTTTGGTATGATGTCTCATTATTGTCATTTTCTTGGGTGAAGTTATTTATTATGTCTATGATTTGCTGTTTTACCCAATCATTCTTTAGTATAAGATTATTTAGTTTCCAATTATTTTTTGGTCTGTTTTCCCCTGGCTTTTTATTAAATGTAATTTTCATTGCATTGTGGTCTGAAAAGGATGCATTTACTATTTCTGCCTTACTGCATTTGATTTTGAGGTTTTTATGCCCTAGTATATGATCAATTTTTGTATAGGTTCCATGAACTGCTGAGAAGAAAGTATACTCCTTTCTGTCTCCATTTAGCTTTTGCCAGAGATCTATCATATCAAACTTTTCTAGTATTCTATTTACCTCTTTGACTTCTTTCTTATTTATTTTGTGGTTTGATTTATCTAATTCTGAGAGTGCAAGGTTGAGATCTCCCACTATTATAGTTTTGCTGTCTATTTCTTCTTGTAGCTCTCTTAATTTCTCTTTTAAGAATTTAGATGCTGCACCACTTGGTGCATATATGTTTAATATTGATACTGTTTCATTATTGATTCTACCCTTTAGCAGGATATAATGCCCTTCCTTATCTCTTTTAATTAGATCAATTTTTGTTTTTGCTTGATCTGAGATGAGGATGGCTACTCCTGCTTTTTGGTTTTGCCTAAAGCATAATAGATTCTGCTCCACCCTTTTACTTTTAGTTTGAATGTCTCACCCTGTTTCAGGTGTGTTTCCTGTAAACAACATATAGTAGGATTCTGACTTTTAATCTAGTCTGCTAACTGCTTCCTCTTTATGAGGCAGTTTGCCCCATTCCCATTTATGGTTAGAATGATTAATTCTATATTGCTTGCCATCCTATTAACCCCTTATGCTTTTCCCCTTTCCTTCCCTCTTACCCCCCTACCCAGTATTAAACTTGTGAACACCACTTGCTTTTCACAGCTTTCCATTTTTAGGATCCCTCCCCCACCTTAAAGTTCCTCCCTTTATTTTACCCCTTTTCCTCACAATTTCTGTATTCCCTTCCCCTTAGCTTACTCCTTCCCTTTCACTTTTCAATGAAGTGAAAGAAGTTTTACCATAAATCGAATATGTCTACTGATATACACTATGTTCATCTCCCTCCTTTCTTTCTCTCAGATATAATAGGTTACCTTTGCCTCTTCATGAGATGTAGTACCACCACTTTACACTTTTTTATGATATAATTTCCTTTCCACCTCTAGTTTCTAAGACAAATTGTAGATATGTTCTTTACATAACTTTTTTGCAGAAATATAGTTCTCAAGATTTCTTTTTACCTTTTTAGAAATCTCTTGAGTTCTATATTTGAAGATCAAACATTTTATGTAGGTCTGTTTTTTTCATCAAGAATAGATGGAATTCATTTATTTCGTTAAATGTCCATCTTCTTCCCTGGAAAACGATGCTCATTCTTGCTGGGTAAGTTATCCTTGGCTGCATACCAAGTTCCTTAGCCTTTAGACGCTGCTAGATCCTGTGTTATCCTTATTGTGGCTTCTCCATATCTGAATTGATTTTTTCTAGAAGCTTTCAATATTTTTTCCTTTGTCTGATGGTTCTTGAACTTGGCCACTATATTTCTTGGCATTTTGATTTTCGGGTCCCTTTCAGTAGGTGATCGATGAATTTTTTCAATGTCTATTTTACCCTCTGTTTCCAAAATGTCTGGGCAGTTCCCTTTGATAATTTCCTTGAAAATAGTGTCCAAGCTCTTTTTTTCCTCACATTTTTCAGGGAGTCCGATTATTCTCAAGTTGTCTCTCCTGGATCTGTTTTCTAGGTCTGTTGTATTTCTAATAAGGTACTTGACATTCTTTTCAATTGTTTCATTTCTCTGGTTTTGCTTGACTACCTCTTGGTTTCTCCTTGAGTCATTCACTTCTATTTGTTCAATTCTAATTTTCAATGATGTGTTTTCTTCACTCACTTTTTAAAATATCTTTTTGTAATTGTCCAATTGTGTTTTTAAGTGAGTTTTTTTCTGCTATGGAATTTTTTCCACTTTTTTTTTAGAGAGCTGATTTCTTTATCCAGCTCATTAATCCTGTTTTCCTTGGATTTGTTTACCTTTTCCAGCTCACTAATCCTATTTTCCTTGGAGTTGTTTATCTTTTCCAATTCACTAATCCTGTTTTCCTTGGAGTTGTTTGCCTTTTCTAATTCACTAATTTTATTTCTCAATGATTTGATCTCTTTATCCACTCTGGATAACTTCTCAAGGCTCTCTTTCCAAGCTACCCTTTCCTTTTCCAATTTCTCTTCTAGCTCTCTTGTGAGAGCCTTTTTGATTTCCTCTATGAGATTCTTTTTTATTGAGGAGCAGCTCATATCCCCCTTAGGGGATTCCTCTGGGGACAGTCTGTTTTTAATCTCCTCAGTATTTGAAGTCTGCTCTCTCCATACAGAAGCTGTCATTGGTTAGAGCCCTTTTGAATTTTTTGTTCATTTTATCAAGAGCAGAATCGAAGAAAACATATTGACAAGAAAAACAATTGGTCTGTTTTTTGGGGGGATGGGGCTGAATGGTGTTAATGGGCTTCCTCCACAGACTGGGGCTAGGGCAGCAGAGAGCCACTAACAGGACAGCGATGGCTGCACTGTGTCTGGGCTCTGAGGCTTTGAAAACTCCAGGTTGGGGTGGGGGTGGCCGGTTCTGTGAGAAGCTAGCTTTCCGGGGTTTTAATCTTCACCTCTGGTGTTTACACCGTCTCTGCTGTTCCTGGCTTGCTGCCAAGACAAAACATCCACACTGGGGTAAAAGCCTTTTTGCAGGAATGGCAGAGATCGTACCTCTCCCCCCTCCGGTGTGAGCTGTCTGTCTCCCTCTGGCTTGCCTGCCCTCAGTCTGTGCCCACTCTGTTCAACCCTCCCCTGATGCAAATACAGACCTTCTCTGGAGAATTTCAAGGATGTCTTCTCTTGGTGATTATTTGTGGGTTTCTTTTCTGGTCAAGCATTAACTCTGAGGCCTGTCATGAAGTAAGTCCTGAGAGAAAGCATGGAGCTCAAGCAGCTGTCTGCCTCCACACTGCCATCTTGGCCGGAAGTATCAAGCTTTTTAATTTTCAAAAGATATGCATAAATAATTTTTCAATATTAACTCTTGCAAGACCTTGTGTTCCAATTTTCTTCCCTCCCCCTCATGCCCTCCCTTAGATAGCAAGTAATCCAATATATGTTAAACGTGGTAAAATATATGTTAAACTCAATATATCCATACATATTTATACAATTTTCTGGCTACACAAGAAAAATCAAATCAAAAAGGGAAAAAATGAGAAAGAAAATAAAATGCAAGCAGACAACAACAAAAAGAGTGAATGTTATGTTGTAATCCACATTCAGTTCCCATAGTCCTCTCTCTGGGTGTATGTAGATGGCTCTCTTCATCCCAAGATCATTGGAAATGACATCAGTCATTCCATTGTTAGAGTCATGTTCATCAGAATAGATTTTCATATAATATTGATGTTGGTATGCACAATGAGCTCCTGGTTCTGCTTATTTCATTTACCATCAGTTTATGTAAGTCTCTCTGGGCCTCTCTAAAATCACCTGCTGATCATTTCTTATAGAACAATAATATTCCATAATATCCATATACTATATCTTGTTCAGCCATTCTCAAACTGATGGACATCCACTCAATTTCCATTGTCTTGACACTACGAAAAGGGCTGCCACAAACATTTTTGCATATGTGGTTCCCTTTCTCTTTAAGATCTCTTTGGGATATAAGCCCGGTTGAAACACTGCTAGATCAAAGGGAACTCAGAGTTTGACAACCCTTTGGACATGATTCCAAATTGTTCTCCAGAATGATTAGATCACTAGTATTTTATTTTAACCCATCCCACCCACTATCTTATCTTCTATCACATCTTTCCCCCTTCTCCTACCTCTCCCCTCAAGTTTCTGCCCCCCCCCCTTTTTTCCCTCTTACTCCTTCTACTTCTTTATAGGCTTAGATAAATCTCTATACTCAACTGAATGATTGTTATTCCCTCTTAGAGCCAAAGCTGATGAGATTATCCTTCTGACAATACTCATCCATCCCCCTTCTTTCCCTCTATTGTAATAGGTGTTTTCTACCTCTTCATGTGATCTGCTTAGTCCCTTTATACTTACTCTTTCCTTTTATTCTACTACAGACTTTTTTTTTATCCCTTTATCTTTTTATTTGATATCATCACATCAGAGTCCATTAACAACAATACCTTCTGTCTATGTGATGATCTCTCCATGTGATGATCTCCTTTACCCAGTGACAGATAAAATTCTCAAAAGTTACTGATTTTGTTTTCCCATTTAGGGATGTAAACAGTTTAATTTTAAATAATACATATTTCCCCCTATTTACCTTTCTATCATTCCCTTGTTTCCTGTGTTTGTATAGTAAAGTTTGTTTTTTTTTTTGTTTTTTTTTTCAAAAAAAATTGACTGAAAATATCTTACCTTATTGAGATTCATCACCTCCACTGAAAGATGATGTTGATATTCTTTAGGAAATTAATTCTTGGTTGGAACCCTAGGTCTTTTGCCTTCCCAGACCCTCTGATCCTTTATTTTAGAAGCTGCAGATCCTCATCAATTATGGCTTTTTTTCCTTGATATTTGAATTGTTTTTGTCTGGTGGTTTGTTGCTTTTTTTCCTTGAAATTGTAGTTCTGAAATTTCACAACAATGTTTCTTGGGATTTTCCTTGTATGATTTCTTTCCAAAGGTGATTGATACATTCTTTCAATGACTCTTTACCTTTTTGTTTCTAGAATATCAGGGCAATTTTCCTTGATTATGTCTTGAAGAATGCTATTCAGACTCTTATTTTTGGTCATTGCTTCAGTTAGGCCAATAATTTTTAAATTGTCTCTTCTATCTTCTATGTTGGCTATTTTTCCAATGAAGTATTTCACATTTTCTTCCATTTTTCCATTCTTTTTAGTTTTTTTGACTGATTCTTGCTGCTCATAGAGTCACTAGCTTCCCTTTGCCCTGTTACAATTTTTAATGTGTAATTTTCTTCAGCTAGATTTTGTATTTCTTTTTCTATTTGGCTAATTTTATTTTTGAAGGTATTGTGTTCTTCAATGTATTTTTTTTTTTTTTTGCATTTGGCCATTTGTATTTTTTAAGGAATTGTTTTCTTTAGCCAATTTTTTCCCTTCCTTTTTCAAGCTGTTCACTCTCTCTTGCACACTTCTCATTTCCTTTCTATCTTCTTCTTTTTTTTTCTTCTTGTTCTCATTTTTTTCTTCTAGCTCTCTTAAAATCTCTTATGAGTATTTTGAGATGCTTCTTTGGGCTTGGGGTCAATCCATATCACTCTTTGTGATTTCCTCTCTGGATATTTTGTCCTTATTTAAGTTGGTGTTTTGGTCTACATATATAATAGTAAGTTTCTCTGGTCAGGGTTTTTTTTCCCCCCTGTTTCTTGTTCATTTTCTTTCCTTTTCTTTTGGCATTGACTTTTATTTTACTTTTACATTTGAGCTCTGATCTTGGGGTAAAAGGAACACTGTCCCAAGCTTCCTGTTGCTCTCTGAGCCTTGGCTTTGAGCAGAGGAGTCCCTTATGTTTTCAGGGGGTAGGTAGCTTTGCCTGCTTTTTTCAGGAAACCAACTGGTTTTACAAAGTTTGCTTTCTGAATTGGGACAGGAGGTTGTTCCACTAATTTGTTACTTTAATGAGCTAGGACTGAGGACCTTAGTTGCTCATTTGCTATGATTAGGACCCTCTCACTCACTTTCCAGGAGTCTGTGTGAGCTAAATATCCTTTTCACCCCAAAGACACATACATTTCTTAAAGTTTTTCCAATCTGTTTTGAGGTAAAGAGTTGTTTCATTCTCTTAGACTCTGTTCAGAGGCTTTGTTTCATGTAGTTTTTGAGGGAAACTGAAGAGCTAGGGCAGCTTCCTGGCTTTACTCTTCCATGTTGACTCCATTCTGGAAAATCTTCATGGCCTTTAAATACAGAAACACTTGTTGTTGTTGTTGTTGTTGTTTTGTTTTTGTTTTTGTTTTTTTTTTTTGTCTTCCTCTTCTTGTTGCTTATTATTGTTCTTGTTCATCATCATCTTCTTTACCACCACTAACCACACCATCATTATCAATCATCCTTCTTTTACTATGCCTCTGATTTTACCAGTGTTAGAAGCTCCCAGTGAGTAGCCAACTCATATGTACATATCCTCATCTTCTCTGAATTGTATTATAATGGTGATCTGCCTGGGGCATAGGGATAATAAATATCTTGCTCAGGGTCCTATAACCTCTATGTGGTAATGGCGGCATTTGAATGCAGGATTTGTGAACTTAGACATTAGCTGTCTGGTTGATTTGCCATTATGTCTTGTCTCTCTAGCCCAAGATTATGTTGGATTTTTTTTCAGCAATATGACAGCCTGCTTTAACTCACAGGGTTATTGTGATGAGGGGAAACCAACACATTTTAAAGGAATATATTTTTAAATTTTAAATTTTAAAGATTATAAGGAATGAGCTAAGAAAATAACATTAATAAGCATGTGTCTAAACAACAAGATGATTAAAAGCAACTTGAGAAATAATAAAAAGGCCTATCTAATTCTCGTTTTCACAAATTATTAATCAAACTATATTCATCTAACAAATACTACATTAAACTATCATGGATTCTTTTGTGTTGTGTCCAATCTTGTGCATGTTTGTTCAACTAATTAGTCAACAAACATACTAAGCAGCAAATATTTGAGAAACACTGTGATCTGCAATGTAGGGAAACAAAGAAGTATAAACAGCCTTGTCTTTCCTTACAGACCTTGGATTCTCCTTGAGAATCTAAGGTGTGTGCCAATCAGGAAATAAAAACAAGGAAATATATAATTATGTGATTAGTGTTTCTAGCACAGCCAATCAGTGTTAAAGGTGGGAGAATAATATACAGTAAACTGAGCATGTCAGGCAAGGTTTTATGGCAGATCATAGGATCATAGGATAAATCTGGAAGGAACCTTAGAAGTCAACTGGTCCTATTATTTCATTTTTCAGATGAGGAAATTTAGGCCTAAAAAGTTTAATGATTTGCCTCACACCACACATCTGGTATCAGAATTGTTGAAATTAGAACCCAGATAATGATTTCAAATTCACTTTTTTTCAATTGGATTTACATTATTTTTTTCCAAAATAACAACAAAAAAACAAGACAAGATGAACTATAATAGGTATGTTGTTTGAGTTAAGTGGGGAAAAGCATATTGAAACCTGATAAAACATTTTCATACAAGAGAAATTAAAATCAGCATATTTATATTATCACTTTATTCTTTTGCTAGTATTATAGTTCACTAATCACTAAAGTAGGATTTTGTATCCTGGGAACGTTTGGTAGTCTGGGGAGCTGGATGAGAGAGGAAAAGGATAACACAAAAGATTTGTTTCTTTTTGGGGGAACATAAAGTGATGAAAAAAAAAGAGTTCTGAACACTGCTCAGGGTAATGACATGATGACCTACAACATAAGCCGCTCAATTCCAACATTTCTGTTTTCTCTGACAAGGAAAATAACCTTTCACTGAAAGTGACACAACAGAAATGGCTACCATGTATTTGAAAACTAAGAAAAATAAGAAGTTAGAAAGAAAACACCTAACTACCCTCAGTGAATTCCTGTTGCTAATCATCTGACCCAAATGAATTACTTCCTTTTTCACTAGAAAAACAACAGTAACAGCAACGATTAGCATATATGACAGGTAAGTCTATGTCAGTGATCTTTGATAGTGGCTAAGGAGATGTGTTGAAGAAGCATGTTGTTGTTGTTGTTGTTGTTAAATCATTTCAGTCACAGCCAACTTTGTGAATCCATTTAAAATTTTCTTGGCAAGATACTGGAGTGGTTTGCCCTTTCCTCCTCCTCCTTCTCCTCCTCCTCCTTCTCCTCCTCCTCCTCCTCATTCTTCTTCTTCTTCTTCTTCTTCTTCTTCTTCTTCTTCTTCTTCTTCTTCTTCTTCTTCTTCTTCTTCTTCTTCTTCTGTTTTTCAATTCAATAAGTATTTAGTTATTTATTTTATAATTATAACATTTTTGACAGTACTTATGCATGGGTAATTTTTTACAACATTATCCCCTGCACTCCCTTCTGTTCTGAACTTTACCCTCCGTCCCTCCACCCCCTCCCCCAGATGGCAGGTATTCCCATACATATTAAATATGTTATAGTATATCCTAGATACATATATGTGTTCAGAAACAATTTTTTTTTTGCAAGGGAAGAATTGGATTCAGAAGGTAAAAATAACCTGGGAAGAAAAACATAAATGCAAACAGTTTACACTCATTTCCCAGTGTTTCTTTTCTGAGTATAGCTGATTCTGTCCATCATTGATCAATTGGGTCTGAGTTAGATCTTCTCTTTGTTGAAGATATCCACAACCATCAGAATACATCCTCATACAGTATCGTTGTTGAAATGTATAATGATCTCCTGGTTCTGCTCATTTCTCTCAGCATGAGTTCATGTCATTCTCTCTAAGCCTCTCTGTATTCATCCTGCTGGTCATTTCTTACAGAACAATTATATTCCATAACATTCATATACCATAGTTTACCCAACCATTCTCCAATTGATGGACATCCATTCATTTTCAAGTTTCTAGCCACTACAAAAAGGGCTGCCACAAACATTTTGGCACATACAGGTCCCTTTCCCTTCTTTAGTATTTCTTTGGGATATAAGCCCAATAGTAGCACTGCTGGATCAAAGGGTATACACAGTTTGATAACTTTTTGTTGCCCTTTCCTTCTGCAGCTCATTCAACATATGTGGAAACTGAGGCACACAGGGTTAAATGGCTTTCCCAGAGTCACACAGCTAGTAAGTGTCTGAGGCCAGATTTGAATTGATGAAGATGAATCTTTTTTGATTCCAAGCCCAGTGTTCTGGGCCATCTAGCAGTCCAAATAACATAGAAGTTACCTAAAAAAAGATTATTATAATAATCATTATATAGGGCCTTTAAGCTATTGCATATGAGGTTCAGTTGATGTGCCTGGTAATGTTTAGTGCAGAGAAGAGAAGACTTGAGGTGGGATGGATGGGAGAGATATGGGAAAGATTACTTCTTTAAATATTTGAAGAGCTATTATGTGAAAGTCATATTTGACTTTTTTTTTTGGTTCCAGAATACAGAACCAGCAGCAATGTGTAAAAGGTATATGGAAAAAAAAGAAAAAAAAAAAAGAAAAATTAAGGTATGATGTCAGAGCTCTCAAAAATGGTAAGGTGTTGAGATTCATTTCAGTGAAATTCTTCCAAAATAGAATAGATGATTCCTCGTTAAGTATGCTATGGTGCATTTTTTTTTTCAAACATAGGTGGTACCAGATGGTCACTGAGTCCTCTTTCAATTTAAATTCTGTGATTCTATAAAATAACTTGCCTAAGGTGAAACAGGCAGAGAAGTAAGCAAAAGTAGACAGTATTCAAAATCAAGATCTCTGATTATTTCACTTCCATATTATTTTAAAAATATTAACAATAATTCCATGGCTGAAAAATGGAATCATTTATCAGAAATTTTATTCCAATGATATATGAAGTTGATTTTAGAAGAGCTGAAAATATTGAGCTGTATTCAAAGCCTAGCATTCCCTTTACCAGAATCATAATGCCAGCTGTATCAGAAGTCAATCCCTGAGTCATTTCACAACAACAATTTTCTGTCATAAACATTTGTATTTTTGCTCCAAGGATACTTACTGGCCAGTAGGTAAACTTTGTTCTCATTGGTAATCTGGCCACCTTCAAGGCTTAGCTTCTTTAATCATAGGGGACATTCTGATTGGCAAGAACTTTCATTATATTTGTTATCCAAGAATAAACTGTGATTCTGGAATTTTATTGAGGACACACAACCATACACACTTACATATACCTACATATTTTGGGACAAATATATGTACATACACACAAACAGACATATATTTACTTGGGATACTTGAGTATTTACATATGAATACATATGCATATAGGATATATGTATGTGTATACATATATACATATATATCTATCTCTCACAATCCCTTAACTACCCCCTCCTCTCATTCCTTTACCAATTCTTCAGCATTTCAATTTAAGGTTTATTATCTGTTACAGGAAAGAAGGCGTGGCATAAAAAATAACTTATAGAAGCAGATATAATTCTAGGAAGCAAGAATCATCTCAATGAATATTTAATTGTTTGTGAGTGGTAAATAAAATCATTTTAACTATTTCCTTTTGTTTCCTTGTCATATAATCTGCTTATAAAAAACTATTTCAAATGCCATATGTTTTAATTTTAGAGATATTGTGTAATCCACTTAATAAATGTATATGTAACATGAGAATTTTCCAGTTCCTCCCACTCATCTATAATTTTACAGCATGCCATGTGTTTTTAAAGTGATATAGCTAATTTATAAGTCAGATTGTTTCATTAAATAACTAAAATATTTCCAAATGGGATCAAAATATACACACATTTAAAAAGGTTAACATCAATATTGTTTTAATCCATAAGATTATTTAGAGAACAAAGGCTTCATTGATTTTTTTTTTTTTTTACATTATTCCAGGCCCAAGACTTAATTGATAGGAGACAGTTAAGGAAATGCCTTCAACAAAGGTACAATGTGAATTACTTTGCAATAAGTAGCCTTGCACAGTGGACTAGGGTACTGAAAGGTTAATATGCTGTCAAGGATCATACAAATCATTTGTTACAGTCAGGACCTAAATTTTGGTAATCGTGATTTGGTGTCCCTGACTCCAAGGTTGACTCTCTATCTCCTACATCATTCTGTTTCTCCTTTTTAAAGTTATTCTTACAAAACACGTCCAGTCATTAGAATTTGTCTTTTTCAATAACTAAGATTTTAAACACATCTGTGCATTAGAATATAATCTTTTTTTTTTGTCTTTGCATGTATTTGTTATCAAGAAATAAAAATATAATTATGAATTTCCTTGAAGGAAATATTTTAATCTTCATACAGGGATACTTGTGGCTTCTATTGAATTAGACAAAAAGTCATTGTTTCTGAACAAAACTTCAAAATCAGTAGGTATACCTCTTTGAATGTTTTTCCCCCTATTTTGTATTTATATAATGTATTTCTAGGTATATATTTTGTTTGTTTGTTTGTTTGTTTTTTAACGGATAATGTTAGAGAATGGGTGGGAGGAAATAAGGACATTTTGTGAGCAAGAAACCTTTTCTAACATCATTCTCTTTTTATGCCTGATGACCTGTCAGCCACTTTCAGCTCTAGTTGCCTAGTACTCATATTAATGTTAGTTCTTTTCTTTCTTCTAACTTGAAATTATGAGGAAAGAGTATTTTTCTTAATTTACTGTAGCTTAAGGATGCCTCCTCACCAGTTTACCACTATGAGAGGCTAAATCCATATTATTTTGGTGAATGATTTGGATGCTTAATTTATTCAAACTACTATTTAGGTACATTAAATTCATAAATCACAACACAGCTTGGAAATGTGAATTCCCCTTTTCCACCTCCTCTCATGTCCTTCTCTTCCTCTCCTTCTCCTCCTTCTTTTCTTTTTCCTCCTCCTACCCTTCATAGTCCTTCTTCTTGTTTCTTGTTCTTGTTTTTGTTTCTTGTTCTTGTTTCTTGTTCTTGTTCTTCTTGTTCTTATTTTTGTTCTAGTTCTTGTTCTTGTTCTTCTTGTTCTTCTTGTTCTTGTTGTTCTTGTTCTTGTTCTTCTTCTTCTTCTTCTTGTTCTTCTTCTTCTTCTTCTCCTTCTTCTTCCTCTTCTTCTTCTTCCTGCTTTCTTCTCCTCCCTCTTCCCTTCTCTTTTTCTCCCCATTTCCTTCCTTCATACCAAGAAACTTCTAAATATATACTGGCACTTTCAAAAACCCTAATTTCCCAGTTTCTTGACTTACTTGTTTCAAATGACCTATTTCTTTATTCTATATTAGCTATAGGCAGAGATGATCACATCCTTGGATCTTGCCATCACTCACAAATGTTTCATTTTGCTTTGAATTCTAAAATTAAATTTTAAATCACAATTTATTTTCATCTATCTTTTGATCTTCTTCATAACTCTCAAATGTGTTCTTTATACTCACGATTACTTACAATTATTCTACACTCAGTTATTTCCCAGAATATCACCCTACACTAGCTGCATCCTCTTGCTTTCCTCATACTGACTCCTTAGTGAACCAGTTAAACTTTAAACTATACTCTTATCTTGATTACCTTGCTCATCTATCCTATTTCTGATCTTGTGTTTCAAAGCCTTAGCACTAGAAAAATCACTAAAGAAAATCATGAAATTGGTTCTAATACAAATTTAGCTTACACAAATTTAGTTCTGTATTACATAAAGACAATCCTGTTATACCTCCTTAATTAATTCATAATCTAACTCATCACACTGACTTTTTCAAATATTTTCTATATTTTCAAACCTCTCACAGTCCTCCTCTTTCCACTTTCCCAATTCTTAACTTTGCCTCATATTTCACTGAAAAAAATGAGGCCATTAATTTAAATCTCCCTCTTCTGCCCTCCTCTTGAATCTCATATCTCTCAAATGCCTTCTATCACTGTCTCTTCTGTCTCTCTTTGTCAAGACAAATCATGCTCTTTTTATGAAGATTGCCCTCTGTATCACCCATACTTTTTCATTAATATTCAATCTCTTCCTGTCAACTGGTTGCTTCCCAACTGTGAGCAAAAAGCATCCTCAAAAAACTCTCACTTAATCTCACCATTCCCTCTCCTGATGTTACAGCATCTTACCTCCTTTTCATCACTTAACACTTAAAAAGGTTGTCTACAATTAGATTTCACTCTATTTTTAGCTCTTAATAGTCTCTCTTCAAATTTTATTATTCAACTAAAACAACTCTGAAGTTTTTAGTTCTCTTTAACATACCAAATCTAATGGTCATTTCACAATCCTTATGGTTTTTGATCTCTCTTATGCTATTGAGAAAAAAAATTATCTTATTGTTCTTTATACTCTCCTCTTTTTATGCTTTTATAACACTATTCTCTCTTTGTTTTCCTTCTTTTCTGACTTTTCCTTCTGT
Source organism: Sminthopsis crassicaudata (assembly GCF_048593235.1). Taxonomy (NCBI): domain Eukaryota; kingdom Metazoa; phylum Chordata; class Mammalia; order Dasyuromorphia; family Dasyuridae; genus Sminthopsis; species Sminthopsis crassicaudata. Next base: position 121,222,733 of record NC_133617.1, read on the forward strand.
CTCCTTTAATAGAATTTCATTTAAGTCATTCCTATTAATCAATAATATTTTCCAAGGTTATTTCTTGGAATCTCTTCTCACTGTGCATTATTTTTTCTTGGTAATCTCAAGTTCAATGGGTTTAATAATTATTTCTATACTGTCTCAGTGGTTAGAGTGTTGGTCCTGAAAGAAGAAGGCCTGAGTTCAAATCTGGCCTATGACTAGCTTTGTGACCGAAAAAAATCATTAATCTCTGTCTGACTCATTCTTGTCATCTATAATATGGACTTAATAATATCTTTTTTTGTCCAGAATTGTTGTGAGAATAAAATGAAATAACATTTATAAAATACTTTGAAAACTTGAAATATATATGTATATATAATATATGTATATATAGTAATCATAGACACACATGCATATATGTATACATTTATATATATAAATATACTCATGTATATGTATTCAAATAAATAATTTTATATATCCAACTATAATTGTATCTATACATACATACACACACATATACATACATATATATACATATATGTATGTATGTATGTGGGATATCAAAAAAGTCTTAGGGCATTTTAAACTATTAAAGCTACTAAATATTTAAAATGTCCTAATACTTTTAGAGCACCCTGCATATATAAGGAGGAAATAGGGAGCATAATGGGAAAATTGCTAGTCTTAGAATCATAAAAGACTTGAATTCGATTCCTGTTTTGAATGCTGACAAACTGGTGACAAATCATTTAAACTCACCCATACTCAATTTCATCATGTGTAAAATATCAATAAAATACCCTCATTGGATTGAGAAGATCAAATGAGATAACATATAAAATGCTTTGTGAACTTTAGTGCATTATATCAATTCTATCTATTTCACTTATCTCTTTATGTATTTTTAATACATACAAGGTACTTATGAGATGGAGACACTAGTAATTAGTATGCTTAAGAAAGACTTCTTTGAAACTGTGACCTTTGGGCTGAATTTTGAAATAAAGAAAATAACCTGAGAAGCAAAAGTGAGAAGGAAGTACATTCAAAGCATGGGGAACAATCAGTGCCAAAAGGGACTCAGATAGAGAAGCCTGCCTATTTAGTTGGGCTGAAGTCTGTAGGAAAAAGAATAATATATACTTAAGCTGGAAAACGATAGGTTGAGACCAGGTTTTGAAGGGCTTTCAAAGCCAAAGAAAAGAACTTATATTTGAAACTAGAAGCCATAGGAGCTTAAAGAAAAAAAGAAAGGAGACTCCAGGTTCTTTAAGATCTCTCACAGTGCTTAATCTATGAACCTATAACACAGTTTTCAGTGAAGGAAACTCAGTATCATCCTTAGGATAATCTGTACTAGAGGAAAACTTAAAACACTTAATGCAATTAGGAAGCTTCTTTTAATTGTTCAGGTAAGAGGTAATGACAACCCATCACTGGGTTTTGGATTATGAGTAGAACAAAGGAGATAAGTGTGAGGAGTGCAGTGGAAGTACAAATGACAAGCCACTGTAACTGTCTGGGTATGTGCAAGAGAAGCATATCCGTGCCCTTAAGGTAGCTAAAAGTACACCGAATAGATATCTAAGACTGGAATCAGGAAAATTTGATTTCAAATCTGGTTCCAGATACTTGCTAACTGTGTGATCATGGGCAAATTTCTTAACTTCTGTTTGGCTCAGTTTCCTCAACCATAATATGGGGATAATTATAGCAATGGTTTGTTGTGGGTTTCAAATATGATAAGATTTTTTTAATGTTTATCAGTGCCTGAGACATAATAGGCATGATATGAATAGTTTTTCCCTTCCCCTTTCCCTTTGACAGAAATTAATTTGAAAATAGAATAGGTTTTGGAATAAAATAATGAGTCCTTTTTGGACATGAAGTTGAAATGTTTATTTGCAAAAAAACAGCATCATAAAGTTAAATGTGGAGGAATACTAAAGTGGGTATCTCCATGGCAGCAGGAAGAGAAGGATGATAACGACTTAGAAGACATTGTGTGGAAGAGGTAGGTAATAGTCATGGAACCAGCAGTTTCAGTAGAGATGTGAAGGTGAATTACAAACGACAGAAATAAATAGATAACAAGGTAATAGAGGAAGCAAGTATGAGTTGTGTCTTCTAGAATTTAGCACTAAAGTAGATATAAGATGGAACTTTGTCAGGGTATCAATTTCACCACAAAAGAATGATTTCGTTTTGTATGAACTAGATTTGCAATTGCATTGATATAGGAAACTCCCAATGAGGAAACTTTCTCTAGCAATGTGACTTAAAGTCTTAAAACATTGACTGGGATACTGGAAGTTTGTTATTCTCTTGAAGCTGCATAGTTTGTCAAAGGCTAAACCTAATCCTTTATCTTCTGAGTTCTGAAGATAGAAATTCCTTCCATTACATCAGGATTCTTCTTTCAACTGGAAACTGAGTGGATGCCCATCAGTTGGAAGATTGGCTGAATAAGTTATGGTATATAAATATTTTGGATTATTATTGTTCTATAAGAAACAATCAGGAGAATGATTTTAGAAAAGTCTGGAGAGATTTACATGAACTGATGTGAAGTGAAATGAGCAAAGCCAGGAGATCATTGTACATGGCAACATCGATATTTTACGACAATCAATTCTGATGAGCATGACTCTTTCCAACAATGGAATTATTGATGCCATTTCCAATGATCTTGTAATGAAGAGAGCCATCTAAACCCAGAGAAAGGACTGTGGGAACTGAATGTGGATCACAACATAACTTTCTCATTTTTCTTTCTGTTGTTTTCTTGCATTTTATTTTCTTGCTCAGTTACTTTCTTTTTTTAAATCTGATTTTTCTTGTGCAGCAAGAGAATTATATAAATATGTTTATACATATTGGATTTAACATATATTGTTTAGCTTGCCATCTAGGGGAGGAAGTGAGGGGAAGGAAGAGAAAATCTGAAATACACGGCTATGCAAGAGTCAATGTCAAATTATCCATGCATATTTTTATTATAGCTTTTTATTGACAAAACATAAGCATGGGTAATTTTTCAACATTGACCCTTGCAAAAACTTCTGTTGCAACTTTTCCCCTCCTTCCCTCCACCTCCTTCCCTAGATGGCAGGTAGTCCCATACATGTTAAATATGTTAAAGTATATGTTAAGTATAATATAAGCATACATATTTATACAGTTGTCTTGCTATACAAGAAAAATTCTATTTAGCAAGAAGGTGAAAATAATCTGGGAAGAAAAACAAAAATGCAAGCAAACAATAATAGAAAGAGTGTAAATTGTGCATATGTTTTGAAAATAAACAGCTTCATTAAAAAAACAAAACAAAACAAACACACACACACACACACACACACACACACACACACACAAGATTCTTCTTTCCAGGATAAATAAAAAACTGAAAAGTGTAAGTAGTCAATAGAGAGACAGACTGATATAAGGTATGAAAGAGTAGATAAGTGATGGAGCCCAAAGTTCTGGGATAAATAAGTTGTAAGAAATAAAGGGCACAGGTTGAATTGGAAGACCCCATAGTTTTCAGTAAAATTTAAAAAAAAAATCATCTGTTGAATGCCGGTTTGTAGATTTAGCCTAAGAGATGTTTTTTCAATAGCCACCAAATTGAATGTAATAAGAACTCAATAAAAGATTGATAAAATGATTGCTAGGTAAGAATGAGGGACCAGTTGAGATTTGATAGCCTAAATATGTAGTAGAGCAAATCAGCCTGATATTGTTACTTTTTCGAGGATTCAGGCAGATTCAAAGGATGAAGGAGAAGGTAGAACAGCTGTGTGCTCAAAACTGCAGTAGGCTCACAACTGCCAGGTATTCCTAGGTTGTCTCTGGAGACTATTTAAAACTACCAAGAAATAGTTTTAAGCTAGTGTTGTCATTAAAAACTGTCCTAGATGTGTCTGGGGAAGGAATGAGGCCTAAGAAATGGCATTCCCAGTCAGATTGACTGAGTTGTTATATGGAGCAAAAGAAAAATAGTATGAACTGCTCTCCTACATCTCTCCTTTTTCTTCTACTGTCACTATCAAACAATCAATAAACAAATATTAAGCACTTATTTGTGAAGTGTTGTGGTGAGGTTTGAGTAAACAAAAAAGACAAAAGACACTTCCCTCTCTCAAGGAACTCACAATTTAATGGGAGAAAAAAACATACAAAATGATGTGCAAAGAATATATATATCTGTGTGTGTGTGTGCATGTGTGTGTGTGTATATATATATATATATATGTATATATATGGGCGTATTATATACATATATATATCAAAATATATAATTTATATATATATATAATTAATATACACACATATATTTACATATGTATGTATATAGATAGTGCCTTCCCTCTGAGATTAGATATAATACAGATTATGTGTGTGCATATTGTATGTGCGTGTGGTATGCATGTATGTGTGTAATCTCAGAGGGACAGTACTAGAATTAAGAAAGTCTAGGAAACTATTTTTATGGAAGGTGAGATTTTAGCCGGAACTTGAAGAAAACAAGGAAAGCCAGGGAGTAAAAACAAGAAAAGAAAGCATTCCATGTGTATGGGTTGGCAATGAAATGCCTGCAAGGAAAAGGAATACCTTGTATGAGGAGTAGCAAAGAGGTCAATATCATTGGATAAGATGAAGGAAGAATGGAGAATGGAAAGGTAGGATGAAGAGGTTATGAAGAATTTTAAAACCCTGTTTAAAGGATTTTGTTCTTGATTTGAGAATTGACCTGGAGTCACTGGAGTAAGTGAATGTAACAAGAAGGTGACAGCAAAACCCATACTTTAGAAAGATCACTTTGAAGGCAGCTAGATACTAAACAAATAAAATATTGTCCCTGAAGTCAGGAAAACCTAAGTTCAAATTAATCCTCAAACATTTAACATTTAACACTTAGTATCTGTGTGATCCTGGGCAAAGTGAAATAAACCCCAAATGTCTGGCCAAAAATAAGGAAAGATCACATTGGCTGCTGAATGAGGGTGAACTGCACTGGAAAAAGACATATAAAAGGAGAGCAATCAGCAGGTTATTTGAATAGTCCAGGCATCATATAGTAAGGGTCAGCAGTAGGATTTTTGTTGTTTAGTTACTTCTGTTGTGTCCAATTCTTCATGACCCCATTTTTTTGTGTGTTTTTTGTTTGCTTTGAAAAGATACTGGAATGGTCTGTTATTTCCTTTCTCAACTCAAGTTTTACATTTGAGGAACTGACATCAACAGGATTAAGTGGTTGTGTGTTTGAGGATGGATTTCAAGTCATGATGAAGAATCTTCCAGATGACAAACTCACTGCTCTATCCATTGTACCAACCAACTTTTGTACTATGGTACAGAATGAATTATAGGGAAAAAAGATATAGGGAAGAGATGTTAAAAATAAAATATTGTATTTGAGGAAGTAAGAAACTGAAAAATTCAGGATTACTTTTATATAATGGCTGCTAATACCCTACTTGTAGTCCTCATCAGTGTTCCCTTAGGTTATTACAATAAACATTCTCTCCTATACAACTTTCCCAACATCATTCCAATCTCTGCCCTCTTCAATTCATCATTTACACATCTGGCAGAATGTATTTCCTCATCCACAGATTTGAACCATGTCCATCCTTTGTTCTTAAGTCCATCAGTTACTATATCATGTCTAGATAAAATACAGACTCATTATCTTGGAAATCAAAAGCCTTTGCAATATGTTGGTGAAAATCTACCTTTCCAGGCTTATTTAATATTGATCCCTTTCATATGTTCTATGTTACATCCAAAATTATCTTAAAAAATTTCCCTCTTCTAATGAGGCATTACCTCTTCTAATAAACCATATTTGGATGAGGGAGGTTAAGAGCAAAAGAAAACCAAAAGTACAGACAAAAGGCCATAGGTGGAGATGCAGGTACTCCCCATTTATTGCTTTGTCTTTTTTCAACTTCACAGAACAAGGTGCCCCCATGCTGGTAACCCTCTCATCTCCCACTCCCCTTTTGCCTCCTTTTGTGTCTTCTCTCTCCCAATTAAATTGTGACTTTCTTGAGTGTACGAACTATATTTCTTTTTTATTGACATTGTCCCTAGTACTTAACACAGTGCTTTACATGTTGAAGACACTCAAATGTTTATTGGATTGAATTGAATTGGCATGTATGACTCTGGGTAACTACACTATTGACAAGTACTATAAATCAAAAAAATGGAATTTAGGTATCTTTTTTCCAGTGATGGCCACAGTGTTGTAATTAACCATTATGTCTCATAATTGATGATTTGCATTATAATATCAGAATTAAAATCTCAAAATATCAGATGCCACTGATGCTTTATTTGCTTACTATTCAAAAATAGTGACATTAATAGAACAAAATTAAATTGCTACCAGAACCAAGGAAACAAGGCTGACAGTAGAGTTTTGGGGTAGGAGACAGTATTTGTCACAAACAGATCTAATTTGATCTTCTTTCCCAATCAAATTGTTTATAGAGAACCTTTAAAAACAGAAAATTTTCGAGTCTTTAGGTTGGCATTCCAAAGATGGCTTGTCCACCATATTCTTAGAGATGACTATATGGTCTTGAATAAAAATAAGAAAGCTACTTGAGCCTCTGTTTTAGTATAGTGTGCTATTTGGTTCCATGATCAATTCATTTCTATCATAGAAATTCATATCAGGATAGATTAGAAATCTTTTAAGAAATTAATTCTAGATATAAAGGGAAAAATACTCTAATGAGGATAAAAGAAAAAAAAAAGATTGTCTAATGAGATTCATGTGGATAGACAAATACTTGAATTCTTACCTGGAATAATGCTTGATCTTATTTTTTCCCCTCTTATTGTTTGCTTTTATTATTTATAAATTAGATAATTATTTTGAGTTTCCTATGTTGTGCTATATACATATTTGTGTATGTGTTATATATATATATATATATATATATATATATATATATATAAATCCTTGTGGATATAAACTTCAAAAGTTTTCTAGTTGTATCTCTTATGCTATGCTGCTAAACAGGCAATTGTAAGATAATTATAAGATTATTTACTCTTTTTTTAAGAGTAAACTCACCTCCTTAGTTTGTTTTTCTTGTTCTGTCTTACAGTTATGTTCAACTTTTTGTGATCCTGTATGGTGTTTTACTGATAAAGATATTGTAGTAGTTCATCATTTCCTTCTTCAGTGAATTAAAGTAGAGATTAAGTGACTAGCCAGGGTCACACAGCTAGTATCTCAGAGCAGCAATGAACAAAGATCTTCCTGACTCCAAGCCAAACATTCTCTGTGTCTACTAAGACACCTCACTGCCTAATGCATCTCTATAAATGTGTATATATTCATCTTGGTACATAGAATTTCAGGGGAGGGAAATGATATAAAAGCTGATCAAGTGAACAATCTGACAACGAAGATTCTAAAATATCATTCATGTTCTGCATCATATACTTCATAGATATATAATTCTGATGACATTAAAATAATTGTATAGCTTTAATTCAATGGCCCATCATTTCATTGGTATTGATACAAATGACACATTTATATTGATACAAATTCTAACTTCCCTATGATTTAGTAGAGAATCTAAAACAGTTTCTCTGACAAAACAAACAAATAAAAAATCGCCTCTGAAAAAACTTCTTAAAAATTATATTGGTGGGGGGCGGAGCCAAGATGGCGGAGAAGAAACACACGACTCTATGAACGTCCTCACTCCCTCACAACCAATTAGATAAATTAAGCCTCAGAAAAAGCCCTGGACTCATAGATACCACAAGGACTGGAAGCACGACTTACCAGCTGAAGAGAATCTGGAGTTTCAACAGAAAAGGTCAGTTCCAAGGGGAGGAAGAAGAGAGGCCAGCACAGATGGCTGGGTGCTAGCATACTGCGCCGATCGCGCTGGGGAGGGCTCTGGGATCAGAGAAGCCACTGAGATAAAGGAATTTGGCACAGGCTGTTAGCTCTTCTCTGCTAATTATTTAGCATTTCAGAAGAGAAAGCTAAAATACCTTAAAAATTCAGATAGATTTTCCAGGACCCTGGGGGTGACTCAGCAGATCTTGGCACCAGGGGGCGTGGCCTCAGCTACCTCCTGAGAATAGTTAAGAGATTGACAAGTGGGTGGATACGGCCCAAGGCAATACACACTGCCTGGTTTAGCTGGAGGGAGTGGAACTCAGCTCCAGGAAGTCCCAGAGAAGCGGAACCTTTGAACTAGGGACCGCGGTTTCTGGCAGACACTTCCAGTTTGAGCACAGGGGCTTTTCATGTCACCTGCTGCAGACATCCACGCCCCACCGGGACACATAGGCTAGGCTTTGTGCTGCCTTTACTGGTAAGTCTTAACCTCAGGGAAGCCGCTAAAACACAGTGCCCTTGGGGCACAGCAGTGCAAATCACCTCTGAGGCATTTCCAGGGAGGGGGTGGGGAACTCTCTCCCAGAGCTCTATCTTAGCTCAGGCGCAGGAGCCGCTGCATCCATCTGGTCTGGGAGGAAGCTGGTAAAGAAGTAAATAAATAATTTCCTACCCCAGGGACAGACCCCAAAAGATTTTTAAAATATGAACAAAAAAGCCAGAAAAACCATAGATTCCTTCTACACAGAGAAAGAGCAGGTATCCAACCCCGAGGAAGTTAACAGCAGAGAGTCAGCAGATAACAACCTAAAGGGGAATGATTCCTTCCCCCCATCACATAAATCTCTCCTTGAAGAGACTATTAAAAAATTAAGGGAGTTTGAAGAAAAATGGGGAAAGGAAAGGGAAGCTATGATAGAGAATAACAATGTCCTGAAAATGGAGTTAGAAAAAATAAAGAATTCACAGGAGATGCAGGGAAACAAAATTTATGAATTAGAAAAGGTTAAAAAAACACAGGAAAGTAGGATTTCTGAATTGGAAAAGATAAAAAAGTCTCAAGAAAATAGAATTTCTGAATTGGAAAAAGAAAATAATTCTCAAAAAAAAATTAGGGAAATGGAAAAAAATTCAATAGAGCAAAATAATTCATTTAAAAATGAAATTGGGCATTTACAAAAAGAACTAAAAACTGTGAAAGAAGAAAATAACTCCTTAAAAGTCAGGATGAAACAAATAGAAATGAATGATTCACAGAGAACCCAAGAATCAGTCAAACAAAACAAAAAAAAATGAGAAGCTGGAGAACAACGTCAAATACTTACTGGGAAAATCTATAGACCTGGAAAATAGATCTAGGAGAGATAATTTGCGGATCATTGGACTTCCAGAAAACTATGACCAAAAAAAGAGCCTAGATTCTATTTTATAGGAAATTATCAAAGAGAACTGTCCACAGATAATAGAAACAGAAGGGAAAGTAGATGTGGAAAGAATTCATTGAACTCCTTCTGAAATAGACCCTAAAAAAAGAACACCACGGAATATTGTGGCTAAGCTGCAGAATTACCACACAAAGGAGAAAATCCTGCAAGCAGCTAGAAAAAAACAATTTAAATACCAAGGTGCCACAATAAGGGTCACTCAAGATCTGGCTGCCTCCACATTAAAAGATAAAAGGGCCTGGAACCTGATATTCCGTAAGGCAAAAGATCAAGGACTACAACCAAGAATGAACTACCCAGCTAAGTTTAGCATCTTTTTCCATGGAAGAAGATGGTCATTCAATGAAACAGAGGAATTCTATATGTTTCTAAGAAAAGAACCAGACTTAAACAAAAAATTTGATCTACATCCACAAGACTGAAGAGAAACAGAAAAAGGTACACAGAACCCTTGAGAACTGTAACTCTGTTGTGGGTATATAAAAAGTACTCAAGGATAATTTGATTTTACTGATATAAAAGAAAAAAAGGGGGGTGTAGTAAAGGGAAGGAGGTCGGTTCAGAAAAAGGGGAAGGAATGATAAAAAGAGGGAAACTACATCCCAGGAAGAGGCATAGAAAATACACCATATCTGAGGGAACTTAGTGAGGGGGAGAATCATTGTGTGAATCTTACTCTCATCAGGAGAGGCTCAAAGAGTAAATAATTAACATATTTGTTTTTCAGAGATTTTTCTCTCACCTCATTAAAAGGGGGGAGAGGAAAAGGGAAAAGGAAAAGGAGAATAAGTGAAGGGACTTGGAGGGAGTAGGGAGGGATATTTAAAAAAAGGGAGGGCTGTGCTTCACAAGTGGGTCTATAAATTAAATATTGGGGAGGGGGATCAGGGGGGTCAAGGAAAAAGCATAATCTGGGGATAATATGATGGCAGGAAATACAGAATTAGCAATTTTAACTGTAAATGTAAATGGGATGAACGATCCCATCAAACGGAGACAGATAGCAGATTGGATCAAAAAGCAGAACCCTACAATATGTTGTCTACAGGAAACACACTTAAAGCAGGGAGATACATACAGAGTAAAGGTAAAAGGTTGGAACAGAGCCTATTATGCTTCAGGTAAAGCCAAAAAAGCAGGGGTAGCTATCCTTATCTCAGATCAAGCAAAAGCAGAAGTAGATCTCGTTAAAAAAGAAAAGGAAGGAAACTATATCCTGCTGAGAGGTAGCATAAATAATGAAGCCATATCAATACTAAACATATATGCAACAAGTGGTATAGCATCTAACTTTCTAAAGGAAAAGTTAAGAGAATTGCAAGACGAAATAGACAGTAAAACTATAATAGTGGGAGATCTCAACCTTGCACTCTCAGATTTAGACAAATCAAATCACAAAACAAACAAGAAAGAAATTAAAAAAGTAAATAGAACATTAGAAAAACTAGGTATGATAGACCTTTGGAGAAAACTGAATGGCAATAGAAAGGAATATACTTTCTTCTCAGCAGTTCATGGATCCTATACAAAAATAGACCATATATTAGGACATAAAGATCTCAAAATTAAATGTAGGAAGGCAGAAATAATAAATGACTTCTTCTCAGATCACAATGCAATAAAAGCTACATTCAGTAAAAAGTTAGGGGTAAATAGAACAAAAAGTAATTGGAAACTGAATAATCTCATCTTAAAGAATGACTGGGTGAAAGAGCAAATTATAGAAACAATTAATAATTTCACCCAAGATAATGACAATGATGAGACATCATACCAAAATCTTTGGGATGCAGCTAAAGCAGTAATAAGGGGAAATTTTATATCTTTAGAGGCTTATTTGAAGAAAATAGAGAAAGAGAAGATTAACGAATTGGGCTTACAACTTAAAAGGCTAGAAAAAGACCAAATTATAAACCCCCAACCAAAAATTAAACTTGAAATACAAAAATTAAAAGGAGAAATCAATAATATTGAAAGTAAAAAAAAAAACTATTGAATTAATAAATAAAACCAAGAGTTGGTTTTATGAAAAAGCCAATAAAATAGATAAACCTTTGGTAAATTTGATCAAAAAAAAAAGAAAGAGGAAAATCAAATTGATAGTCTTACAAATGAAAAGGGGGATCTTTCCACCAATGAAGAGGGAATTAGACAAATAATAAGGAGTTACTTTGCCCAACTTTATGCCAATAAATTTGATAACTTAAGTGAAATGGATGACTTCCTCCAAAAATATAGGCTCCCTAGATTAACAGAGGAGGAGATAAATTGCTTAAATAGTCCCATTTCAGGAAAAGAAATAGAACAAGCTATTAATCAACTCCCCAGGAAAAAATCCCCAGGGCCAGATGGATTCACATGTGAATTCTACCAAACATTTAAAGAACAATTAGCCCCAATGTTATATAAATTATTTGAAAAAATAGGGGATGAAGGAGTCCTACCAAACTCTTTTTATGACACAGACATGGTACTGATGCCTAAATCAGGTAGATCGAAAACTGAGAAAGAAAATTATAGACCAATCTCCTTAATGAATATTGATGCTAAAATCTTAAATAAGATATTAGCAAAAAGACTTCAGAAAATCATCTCCAGGATAATACACTATGATCAAGTAGGATTTATTCCAGGAATGCAGGGCTGGTTTAATATTAGGAAAACTATTAATATAATTGACCATATTAATAATCAAATTAATAAGAACCATATGATCATCTCAATAGATGCAGAAAAAGCATTTGACAAAATCCAACATCCATTCCTACTAAAAAGTCTTGAGAGTATAGGAATAAATGGACTATTCCTTAGAATAATCAGGAGCATATATTTAAGACCTTCAGTAAGCATAATATGCAATAGAAATAAAGTGCAACCTTTCCCAGTAAGATCAGGAGTGAAACAAGTTTGCCCACTATCACCATTACTATTCAATATAGTACTAGAAACGCTAGCCTCGGCAATAAGAGCCGAGAAAGAGATTCAAGGAATTAGAGTAGGAAATGAGGAAATCAAACTATCACTTTTTGCAGATGACATGATGGTATACTTAGGGAACCCCAAATACTCTGCTAAAAAGCTACTAGAAATAATTCAAAATTTCAGCAAAGTGGCAGGATATAAAATAAATCCACATAAATCCTCAGCATTTTTATATATCACTAACAAAATGCAACAGCAAGAGATACAAAGAGAAATCCCATTCCAAACAAATGTTGAGAGTATAAAGTATTTGGGAATCCATCTACCAAAGAAAAGTCAGGAATTATATGAGAAAAATTACAAAACACTTACCACAAAAATAAAATCAGATTTAAATAATTGGAAAGACATTCAGTGCTCTTGGATAGGCCGAGTGAATATAATAAAGATGACAATACTCCCCAAACTAATCTATTTATTTAGTGCTATACCAATCAGACTCCCAAGAAACTATTTCAATGACCTAGAAAAAATAACAACAAAATTCATATGGAAGAATAAAAGGTCGAGAATTGCAAGGGAACTAATGAAAAAAAAAAACTCAGAGGAAGGTGGTCTAAGTGTACCTGATCTAAAACTATATTTATAGCAGCAGTCACCAAAACCATTTGGTATTGGCTAAAAATAGACCAGTTGATCAGTGGAACAGATTAGATACAAAGGACAAAAAAGGGTACATCTATAGCAATCTAATCTTTGACAAACCCAAAGATACCAACATTAGGGATAAAAATTCATTATTCGGAAAAAAACTGTTGGGAAAACTGGAAATTAGTATGGAAGAAATTAGATATGGATCCACACTTAACACCATATACCAAGATAAGATCAAAATGGGTCCATGATTTAGGCATAAAGAGGGAGATCATAAATAGATTAGAGGAACAGAGGATAATCTACCTCTCAGACCTGTGGAAGAGGAAGGAATTTATGACCAAAGGAGAACTAGAGATCATTATTGATCACAAAATAGAAGATTTTGATTACATCAAACTAAAAAGTTTCTGTACAAACAATACTAATGCAAACAAGATTAGAAGGGAAGTAACAAATTGGGAAAATATGTTTTAAAACAAAGGTTCTGACAAAGGTCTCATTTCCAAAATATATAGAGAACTGACCCTGATTTATAAGAAACTGAACCATTCTCCAATTGATAAATGGTCAAAGGATATGAACAGACAATTCTCAGAGGAAGAAATTGAAACTATATCCACTCACATGAAAGAGTGTTCCAAATCACTACTGATCAGAGAAATGCAAATTAAGACAACTCTGAGATACCATTACACACCTGTCAAATTGGCTAAGATGACAGGAATAAATAATGATGAATGTTGGAGGGGATGTGGGGAAACTGGGACACTAATACATTGCTGGTGGAGTTGCGAACGAATCCAGCCATTCTGGAGAGCAATCTGGAATTATGCCCAAAAAGTTATCAAACTGTGCATACCCTTTGACCCAGTAGCGTTACTACTGGGCTTATATCCCAAAGAAATACTAAAGAGCGGAAAGAGACATATATGTGCCAAAATGTTTGTGTCAGCTCTTTTTGTTGTATCTAGAAACTGGAAGATGAATGCATGTCCATCAGTTGGAGAATGGTTGGGTAAATTATGGTATATGAAGGTTATGGAATATTATTGCTCTGTAAGAAATGACCAGCAGGAGGAATACAGAGAGGCCTGGAGAGACTTAAATCAACTGATGCTGAATGAAATGAGCAGAACCAGAAGATCACTGTACACTTCAACAACAATACTGTATGAGGATGTATTCTGATGGAAGTGGAAATCTTCAACATAAAGAAAAGCCAACTCACTTCCAATTGATCAATGATGGACAGAGGTAGCTACACCCAGAGAAGAAGCACTGGGAAGTGAATGTAAATTGTTAGCACTAATATCTGTCTGCCCAGTTTGCATGTACCTTCGGAATCTAATGTTTATTGTGCAACAAGAAAATGATATTCACACACATGTATTGTATCTAGACTATATTGTAACACATGTAAAATGTATGGGATTGCCTGTCATTGGGGGAGGGAATAGAGGGAGGGGGGGATAATTTGGAAAAATGAATACAAGGGACAATATTATAAAATATATATATATATATATATATATATATATATATATATATATATATATATATATAATAAAAATTATTAATTAAAAAATTATATTGGTGGATTCTTGGATGAAACACACAATTCATCATCATGTACTTGAAACTCTTTTACTTTGGTAGGAACAATTTCCAATATGGTCTTCCAATATTTAGAGCCATGCACAACATCATGATGAGGTATTGCAGGCAAATTTCACTGGAGATTTACAGTAACAAAGTAAAACAGTAATAAAGACCTCAATTAATAGGGATAGAAATAGATGGATTATATGTAAGGTCTTTTATAATTCTATGCTTTCTTACTGATGAGATTGTCCAAATTAACAGAATAGTGCAACTCTAGACCATCTGCTTGTGATAGAAATTACTTTCAAATAGAGCCTTTATTTGGGATACCATTTGTTCTTATGGGATTTTAACTGTAATAGACAAACAGCAGGGTACTCATTGGTAAAAATCACTGGATACTGATTAAAGAATGTCTACACTTTGCATTGAAACAGACATAGGATATCAACAGAGATTCACTTGAAGTCATCACTAAAACCAATTATTTCCCTAAGCTAAATTAATTCCTCTCAAAAATAGATGAAGATTTATGGGTTAAGTTTTTAGTTACCAGAAATCAACAAAATAGTGGTGCTCAAAATTCACAAAGCCTGGAATTTACTTTGCTTTACCTACTGAACCATCCTACCTCTCTCTAATTATATAGACAAAAAATATAGTGCATAGTGATACTATATATGCATACTGGATAACTGCATTTAGGCCATTAAAAATTAAGGGAATTATTAGTGGTAGCAAAAATTAGTCTCTAGAATGGGACATGCAAAGGCATTCTCTGGGTCAACAATAAATAAATATCTCTTTCAAATTTCCATTTCTAACATACTACTTGACCAATTCCTCTAATTTTCAGAATATTTTATGTGACTTCTAATTAAAGGAAAGATCATTAGGTAGAAAAGAAAATAAATATTAATTATTAAAAAACATAAAGGTTTTACATTACAGAATATAATTAAAGGTAGTGATGGGTCATTTGTAGTACCAATTTGGGTCATATGAATTTCCATTGTTGCACAAGAGATTGAATATTCTGTATTTCAGAAGTGTCCGAAACTTAGGAGACTTAGGTTACTATCTAAAATCTTTCAAAAAAGAGCTATAACTTTCCATGGTGGACAGAAATAGCGTTATGTATTAAAAGTATCTGGCCTAAAGTATCTTTATGGTTGTTGAGGTACATTCATTTTAAGAGCTTTGTGAAGTACTAGAGACAAAATAATTTTGATATATTTTAAGTTTGAAGCAACAACATTCATGCTACTATTGAAAGCAGACTGACTTAAAACATCTAACCTTGAGCAGATAAAAATAGATTGAGCTCATTTCCTTAGCTTTGCTTAGTTACTTTGTCAGTTGTGTATGTATGTGTGTGTACATATATACACACATATATCTATACACATATATATGTATAAAGAAATATATGTATAGAAATATATTTAGATTTATAAATATAGCATTCATATCCTTTTAATTTAATATAAAATAAATACCATTTTTATCTCCATTTTCCTGTGTAATCTCTGTCGCTTTCTATCTCTGTCTATCTCTGTCTCTCTATGTATGTAATTGGTCTTTTTATTGTGTTCAATTATATGGTTCGAAATATTTGCTATTATTGCAAAAGGAATGCAAATCTTTTAGTGCTTGAGGAGCACATTTCAATGATACAGAGCTATGGCAGTACTTGGTATAAAGAAGTTGAGGGTTTTATAATAATTCAAAACAACAGTATAACACGATGACTTGTTCAGAAGAATAAAGGAAAGGACAGTTAAAATGAAAAAAGCAAAAACAGATAAACTATAGCTTTCAAACTATTTGATACTAAGACAATAATTAAATTTTAAAAGACTGGAAGCTGAGAAAGGTTATTACTTGCTTGTTTTATAGTACAGCATAAGCTATATGAACTTTGAAAAACAGGTAGAAATTAAATTGAATATAACTGCTAATCACTGAAATGAAGACATATATATGTGCATATATCTAGACACATGTAATTATATGTATAAAAGAAAGCAATGAAATATTTCTATAAATGTATAATGTAAATGTATATGTGTATAACAATAAATACTTATTAAGAGCCTGAAATGTTTCAGAAACACTGTTTTGTTGTTGTTGTTGTTGTTGTTGTTCTTGTTAAAATATTTCCTTTTTTATTTTAGCTTTTTATTTACAAGATATATGCATGGGTAATTTTTCAGCATTGAGGACTACAAAAATTTTTGTCCCAATTTTTCCCCTCTTTAGCCCCACTCCTTCTCCCAGATGGCAGGTAGAGCAACACATGTTAAATATGTTAAAGCATATATTAAATACAATATATGTATACATATATCCATACAGTTATTTTGCTGCACAAGAAGAATTGGACTTTGAAATAATGTACAATTAACCTGTGAAGGAAATCAAAAGTGTAGGCAGACAAAAACAGAGGGATTCGAAATGCTGTGTAATGGTTCACACTCATTTTCTAGAGTTCTTTTACTGTGTGTAGCTGGTTCTATTCATTATTGGACAATTGGAACTGATGTGGTTCATCTCATTGTTGAAGAAAGGCATGTCCATCAAAATTGATCATCATATGGTGTTGTTGTTGATGTATATAATGATCTCCTGCTCCTGCTCCTTTCACTCAGCAACAGTTCATGTGAGGACCTCCAGGCCTTTCTGAAATCATCCTGCTGGTCATTTCTTACCAGAACAATAATATTCCATAATATTCATATACCACAATTTATTCAGCCATTCTCCAATTGATGGGCATCCTCTCAGTTTCCAGTTTCTGTCCTCTACAAAGAGGCATGCCACAAACATTTTTGCACATACAGGTCCCTTTCCCTTCTTTAAGATCTCTTTGGGATATAACCCAGTAGTAATACTGCTGGATCAAAGGGTATGCACAGTTTGATAACTTTTTGAGCATAGTTCCAAATTGCTTTCCAGAATGACTGGATGTATTCACAATTCCACTAACAATGTATCAGTGTTTCAGTTTTCCCACATCCCCTCCCCCATTCACCATTATCTTTTCCTCTCTTCCTAGACAATCTGAGAGGTCTGTAGTGGTATCACAGAATTGTCTTAATTTGATTTCTTTGATTAATAATTACTTGGGGTATATTTTCATATGGCTAGACATAGTTTCAATTTCTTCATCTGAAAATTGTCTGTTCATATCCTTTGAACATTTGTCAATTGGAAAATGGCTTGATTTCTTATAAAATAGAGTTGATTCTCTATATGTTTTGGAAATGAGGCCTTTATCAAAACCTTTGACTGAAAAATGTTTTCCCAGTTTATTGTTTCCCTTCTAATCTTGTCTGCATTAGTTTTGTTTGTTCAAACTCTTTTTAACTTGATATAATCTAAATTTTCTCTTTAGTGATCAATAATAATCTCCAGTTCTTTTTTGGTCACAAATTCCTTCGTCCTCTACAGGTTTGAGATGTAAACTATCCTATATTCTTTTATTTTACTTATAATCTCATTCTTTATGCCTAGATTATGAACCCATTTTGACCTTATCTTGGTGTACAGATGTGGGTCAATGCCTAGTTTCTGCCATACTAATTTCCAATTCTCCCAGCAATTTTTGTCAAACAGTGAATCCTTGCCCAAAAGCTGGAGTCTGGGTTTGTCAAACACTAGATTATTAAAGTTATTGACTGTTTTGTCCTTTGAACCTAAAATATTCCACTGATCAACTACTCTATTTCGTAGCCAAAACCAAATGGTTTTGGTAACCACTGCTTTATAATATAGTTTTAGATCTGGTATAGCTAGGCCACCTTCATTTGATTTTTTTTTTCATTAGTTCCCTTGAAAGTCTTGAACTTTTGTTCTTTCAGATGAATTTTGTTGTCATTTTTTCTAGGTCATTAAAATAGTTTTTTAGGAGTCTGATTACTATAGCACTAAATAAATAGATTAGTTTAGGTAATATTGTCATCTTTATTATATTTGCTCGCCCTATCCAAGAGCACTTAAAATTTTTCCAATTGGTTAGATCTGACTTTATTTGTGTGGAAAGTGTTTTGTAGTTTTGCTCATATAATTCCTGATTTTCCCTTGGCAGATAGATTCCCAAATATTTTATATTATCAGCAGTTACTTTAAATGAATTTCTCTTTGTAACTCTAACTGTTGAATTTGTTAGTGATGTATAAGAATGTTAATGACTTATTTGTCTTTATTTTGTATCTTGCAACTTTGCTAAAGGTGTGGATTATTACTAATAGCTTTTTAATAGACTCTCTGGGGTCCTCTAAGTATGCCATCATATCATCAGCAAAGAGTGATAATTTGGTTTCCTCATTATATACTCTAATTCCTTTAATCTTTTTCTCTACTCTTATTGCCAAAGCTAGCATTTCTAATATAATATTGAATAGTAATGCTGATAGTGGGCAACCTTGTTTCACTCCTAATCTTATTGGGAATGATTGCAGTTTATCCCAATTACATATGATGCTTACTGATGGTTTTAAATAGATGCTACTGATTATTTTAAATAAAAGTCCATTCATTCCTATACTCTCAAGTGTTTTTAATAGGAATGGATATTGGATTTTATCAAATGCTTTTTCTGTATATGTTGAGATGATAATATGGTTTTTGTTAATTTTTTTATTGAAATAGTCAATTATGCTAATAGTTTTCCTAATTTTGAACCAGCCCTGCATTCCTAGTATAAATCCTACTTGGTCATGGTGTATTTTCCTAGGGATAATTTTCTGTAACATTTTTGCTAATATTTAAGATTTTAGAACCAATATTTATTAGGGAGATTGGTCTATACTTTTCTTTCTCTGTTTTCAACCTACTTGGTTTAGGTATCAGTACCATGTTTGTGTCATAAAAGGAATTTTGTAGGACTCCTTCATTCCCTATTTTTTCAAATAGTTTATATAGCATTGGGGCTGATTGTTCTTTAAATGTTTGGTATAATTCACATGTAAATCCATCTGGTCCTGGAAATTTTTTCTTAGGGAGTTTTCTTTTTCTGAAATGGGAATATTTAATAATATTCCTCCTCTGTTAATCTGGGAAGCCTATATTTTTGGAGGTAGTCATCCATTAAAGTTGGGCAAAGTAACTCCTTATTATTGCTTTAATTTCTTCTTCCTGGTGAAAAGTTCTCCCTTTTCGTTTTTAAGACTAGCAATTTGATTTTCCTTCTTCCTTTTTCTAATAAGATTCACAAAATGTTTATTTTATTAGCTTTTTTTGATTCAGTAGTTTTTTTTTTTTATTTGTTTGTTTTGTTTTTACTTTCAATTTTATATATTTCTCCTTTTAATTACACAATTTCAATTTACTATTTGATTGGGGGTTTTTAATTTGGTCTTTTTCTAGCTTTTTAAGTTGCAAGCCCAATTCATTGATCTTCTCTTTCTCTATTTTATAAAGGTAAACCTCTAAAAATATAAAATTTCCCTTGATTACCACTTTTGCTGCATCCCACAAATTTTGGTATGTTATCTCATTGTTGTCATCTTGGGTGAAATTATTAATTTCATGTATGATTTGCTGTGTCATCCAATCATTCTTTAGGATGATATTATTTAGTTTCTAATTACTTTTGGTCTGATTACTCCTAGCGTTTTCATGAATGTAGTTTTTATTGCATTGTGATCTGAAAAGAATGCATTTACTATTTCTGCTTTTCTGCATTTAATTTTAAGGTCTTTATGTCCCTAATACATATAGTCAATTTTTATATAGTTTCTACGAACTGCTGAGAAGAAAGTGTAATCCTTTCTGTCTCCATACCTAACTTTTCTAATATTCTATTTACCTCTTTAATTTCTTCTTTCTTTCTTTCTTTCTTTCTTTCTTTCTTTCTTTCTTTCTTTCTTTCTTTCTTTCTTTCTTTCTTTCTTTCTTTCTTTCTTTCTTTCTTTCTTTCTTTCTTTCTTTCTTTCTTTCTCTTTCTTTCTTTCTTTCTTTCTTTCTTTCTTTCTTTCTTTCTTTCTTTCTTTCTTTCTTTCTTTCTTTCTTTCTTTCTTTCTTTCTTTCTTTCTTTTTTGTGGTTCGATTTATCTAATTCTGAGAGTGCAAGGTTGAGATCTCCCAATATTATAGTTTTGCTGTCTATTTCTTCTTCCAACTCTCTTAATCTCTCCTTTAGGATGTTATACCACTTGGTGTATATATGTTTAGTATTGATATTGCTTCATTGTCTATGCTATTCTTTAGCAAGATATAGTTTCCTTCTTTATCTCTTTTAATTAGATCAATTTTTGCTTTTGCTTGATCTGAGATAAGGATGGCTACCCTTGCTTTTTTGACTTCACCTGAAGCATAATAGTCTCTGCTCCAGCCTTTTACCTTTACTCTGTATGTATCTCCCTGCTTTAAATGTGTTTCCTGATAACAACATATTGAAGGGTTCTGGCTTTTGATCCAGTCTGCTATCCGCCTCTGCTTTATGGGAGAGTTCATCCCATTCACATTGACAGTTAAAATTACGAATTCTGTATTTCCTGCCATGTTATTATCCCCAGATTATGCTTTTCTTTTTCTTACTCCCCTTACCCCCCTCCCCAGTATTAAACTGATGTACACCACTTGCCTCATGCAACTCATCCACTTTAGAATTGCTCTTACCAGGGTGGAGCCAAGATGGTGGAGAAGATACACGTGATTTTGTGAGCTCCCTTCCTCCCTCAATACCAATTAATTAAAGCAGCTTCAAAAATAATGTTGGACTGATAGAAACCACAAGGACTGGAAGCACGACTTACCAGGTGAAGAGCATCTGGAGTTTCAACAGAAAAGGTCAGTTCCCAGGGGAGGAAAAAAAAAAAGCCAGCACAGACAGGGTTAGGTGCTAGCACACTGGGCTAAACAAGCTGGGGAGAAATCTGGGATCAGAGAAGCCACTGAGATAGAAGAATCTGGCACAGGCTGTTAGCTCTTCTCTGCTTATAAAACAGCAGTCCAGAAGAGAAATCACGCCACTTTAAAATACAAAGCCAGATCCTAGAACCACCCCAATCTAGAAGTGACCTAACAGATCTTGGCAAGGCTGTGCAGCCTCTATCTGCTGTCTGGGGTTTCACCTTGAGGAAGTTAAGAGCTTGGAAAGGGGGGACACAGCCCAAGGCAACATATAATTCACATAGTGCCTGGCTTGGCTGGAGGCTGTGGAACTAAGCCGCAGAAGTCCCAGAGAAGCAGAACCTTTGAAATAGGGACCACGGTTTCTGGGCAGATACTTCCAGTTTGAGCACAGGGGCTTTTCACCTCAGCTGCTGATATCCATGCCCCACGGGACGCATTGGCTCGGCTTTGTGTTACCTTTAATGTTCAGTCTTAAAACTCAGGGAAATCTCTAGGGCACACAATGGGGTCTTTCACTGGGCAACCCTCACAGCACAGCCTCAGCCTTACTAATCACTTCTGAGGCACTTCCATGGAGGGGGAGGGGAACTTTCTTCCAGAGCTCTCTCTTAGCTCAGGGACAGGAGCCACTGCATCCATCTGATCTGGAAGGAAGCTGGTAAAGAAATAAATAAATAATTTCTTACTCCAAGAACTGACACCCCCAAAATTTTTAACCATGAGTAAAAAGCTAAAAAGAACCATTGATTCCTTCTACATGGAGAAAGAGCGAGTATCCAACCCCGAGGAAGTTAATACAGAGAGTCAGCAGATAAAAGCCTAAAGAGGAACGATACTTGCCCCCATCTCATAACTCTCTCTTAGAAGAAACTATTAAAAAATTAAGAGAGTGTGAAGAAAAATGGGGAAAGGAAAGAGAAGCTCTGATAGAGAATAACAAAGTTCTGAAATCTGAGTTGGAAAATATAAAGAATTCACAGGAGATTCAGGGAAACAAACTTTGTAAAATAGAAAAGTTAAAAAAATCACAGGAAAGTAGGATTTCTGAATTGGAAAAGATAAAAAATCTCAAGAAAGTAGGATTTCTGAATTGGAAAAGATAAAAAAGTCTCAAGAAAGTAGGATTTCTGAATTGGAAAAAGAAAATAATTCTCTAAAAATAAAATTAGGAAAATGGAAAAAATTCAATAGAGCAAAATAATTCATTTAAAAACTCAATTGGGCATATACAAAAAGAACTAAAAACTGTGAATGAAGAAAATAACTCCTTAAAAATCAGGATGGAACAAATAGAAATGAATGATTCATTGAGAACCCAAGAATCAGTCAAACAAAACAAAAACAAAAACAAAAACAAAAAAAAAAAATGAAAATCTGGAGAATAACGTCAAATACTTACTGGGAAAATCTATAGACCTGGAAAATAGATCAAGGAGAGATAATCTAAGGATCATTGGACTTCCTGAAAACTATGACCAAAAACAGAGCCTAGATTCTATTTTACAGGATTTCATCAAAGTGAACTATCCAGAGATAATAGAAATGGAAGGGAAAATAGGCGTGGAAAGAATTCATTGAACACATTCTGAAAAATACACTTAAAAAAAAAAATTCCATGGAATATTGTGGCTAAGCTGCAGAATTACAACACAAAGGAAAGAATATTGCAAGCAGCAAGAAAAAAGCAATTCAAATATCAAGGGGCCACAATAAGGGTCACTCAAGATCTAGATGCCTCCACATTAAAAGATTGAAGAGCCTGGAACCTGATATTCTGAAAGGCAAAAGATCAAGGATTGCAACCAAGAATAAACTATCCAGCTAAGTTTAGCATTTTATTCCATGGAAGAAGATGGTCATTCAATGAAACAGAGGAATTCGATTTCTTTCTAAGAAAAAAACCAGACTTAAACAAAAAAATTTGATCTACATCCACAAGACTGAAGAGAAACAGAAAAAGGTACACAGAACCCAAAGTCCGCATGGATAATTTGATTTTACTGATATAAAAAAAGGGGGGGAGTAGTAAAGGGAAGGGGGTAGTATCAGAAAAAGAGGAAAGAGTGATAAAAAGAGGGAAACTACATCCCAGGAAGAGGCATAGAAAATATACCATATCTGAGGGAATTTAGAGAGGGGGAGAAACATTGTGTTTATCTTACTCTCATCAGAAGAGGCTCAAAGAGTAAATAATTAACATATTTGTTTTTCAGAGAATTCTCTCTCACCTCATTAAAAGGGGGGAGAGGAAAAGGGAAAAGGAAAAGGGGAATAAGGGAAGGGACTTGGAAGGAGTAGGGAGGGATATTTAAAAAAAGGGAGGGCTGTGCTTCACAAGTGGGTCTATAAATTAAATATTGGGGAGGGGGATCAGGGGGGTCAAGGGAAAAAGCATAATCTGGGGATAATATGATGGCAGGAAATACAGAATTAGCAATTTTAACTGTAAATGTGAATGGGATAAACTCTCCCATCAAATGGAGACAGATAGCAGACTGTATCAAAACTCAGAACCTACACTATGTTGTTTACAGGAAACATACTTAAAGCAGGGAGATACATACAGAGTAAAGGCAAAAGGTTGGAGAAGAATCTATTATGCTTCAGGTAAAGCCAAAAAAGCAGGGGTAGCCATCCTTATCTCAGATCAAGCAAAAGCAGAATTTGATCTAATTAAAAGAGATAAGGAAGGAAACTATATACTGCTAAAAGGTAGCATAAACAATGAAGCCATATCAATACTAAACATATATGCACCAAGTGGTATAGCATACAACTTTCAAAAGGAAAAGTTAAGAGAATTGCAAGAAGAAATAGACTGTAAAACTATAATAGTGGGAGATCTCAACCTTGCACTCTCAGATTTAGACAAATCAAACCACAAAGCAAATAAGAAAGAAATTAAAAATGTAAATAGGACATTAGAAAAACTAGGTATGATAGACCTTTGGAGAAAAATGAATGGTGATAGAAAGGAATATACTTTCCTTTCAGCAGTTCATGAATTCTATACAAAAATTGACCATATTAGGATATAAAGATCTCAAAATTAAAAGTAGGAAGGCAGGAATAATAAATGCCTTCTTCTCAGATCATAATGCAAAAAAAGCTACATTCAGTAAGAAGTTAGGGGTAAATAGACCAAAAAGTAATTGGAAACTGAATAATCTCATCTTAAAGAATGACTGGGTCAAACAGCAAATTATAGAAACAATAATTTCACCCAAGATAATGACAATGATGAGACATGATACCAAAATCTGTGGGATGCAGCTAAAGTGGTAATAAGGGGAAATTTTATATCTTTAGAGGCTTATTTGAACAAAATAGAGAAAGAGAAGATTAATTAATTGGGCCTGCAACTTAAAAAGCTAGAAAAAGACCACATTAAAAACCCTCAACCAAAAATTAAACTTGAAATACAAAAATTAAAAGGAGAAATCAATAATATTGAAAGTAAAAAAAAAAAAAACTATTGAATTAATAAATAAAGCCAAGAGTTGGTTTTATGAAAAAGACAATAAAATAGATAAACCTTTGGTAAATCTGATCAGAAAAAGGAAAGAGGAAAATCAAATTGTTAGTCTTACAAATGAAAAGGGGGATCTTTCCACCAATGAAGAGGGAATTAGACAAATAATAAGGAGTTACTTTGCCCAACTTTATGCCAATAAATTTGATAACTTAAGTGAAATGGTTGACTTTCACCAAAAATATAGGCTTCCTAGATTAACAGAGGAGGAGATAAATTGCTTAAATAGTCCCATTTCAGAAAAAGAATTAGAACAAGCTATTAATCAACTCCCCAGGAAAAAATTCCCAGGACCAGATGGATTTACATGTGAATTCTACCAAACATTTAAAGAACAATTAGCCCCAGTGTTATATAAACTATTTGAAAAAATAGGGATGAAGGAGTCCTACCAAATTCCTTTTATGACACAGACATGGTACTGATACCTAAACCAGGTAGGCTGAAAACTGAGAAATAAAATTATAGATCAATTTCCTTAATGATTATTGATGCTAAAATCTTAAATAAGATATTAGCCAAAAGACTACAGAAAATCATCCCCAGGAAAATACACTATGATCAAGTAGGATTTATACTAGGAATGCAGAGCTGGTTTAATATTAGGAAAAGTATTAGTATAATTGACCATATTAATAATCAAATTAATAAAAACCATATGATCATCTCAATAGATGCAGAAAAACTATTTGATAAAATTCAACATCCATTCCTACTAAAACCGCTTGAGAGTATAGGAATAAATGGACTATTCCTTAGAATAATCAGGAGCATATATTTACGACCTTCAATAAGCATAATATGCAATAGAAATAAAATGCAACCTTTCCCAGTAAGATCAGGAGTGAAACAAGATTGACCATTATCACCATTATTATTCAATATAGTACTAGAAACGCTATTCTCGGCAATAAGAGCCGAGAAAGAGATTCAAGGAAATAGAGTAGGAAATGAGGAAATCAAACTATCACTCTTTGCAGATCACATGATGGTATAATTAGAGAACCCCATAGACTCTGCTAAAAAGCTATTAGAAATAATTCAGAATTTTAGCAAAGTTGCAGTATACAAAATAAATCCACATAAATCCTCAGCATTTTTATGTATCACCAAGAAAATGTAACAGCAAGATATACAAAAAGAAATTCCATTCCCAACAAATTTTGAGAGTAGAAAATATATTGGAATCCATCTACCAAAGAATAGTCAGGAATTATATGAGAAAAATTATGAAACATTTGCCACAAAAATAAAGTCAGATTTAAATAATTGGAAAGACATTCAGTGCTCTTGGATAGGCCAAGCGAATATACTAAAGATGACAATACTCCCCAAACTAATCTATTTATTTAATGCTATACCAATCAGACTCCCAAGAAACTATTTTAATGACCTAGAAAAAAAGCAACAAAATTCATGTGGAAGAATAAAAGGCCGAGAATTGCAAGGGAATTAATGAAAAAAAAGTCAGAGGAAGGTGGTCTACGTGTACCTGGTCTAAAGCTATATTATATAGCAGCAGTCACCAAAACCATTTGGTATTGGCTAAGAAATAGACCAGTTGATCAGTGGAACACATTAGATACAAAGGACAAAAAAAGGTATATATATATATATATATATATATATATATATATATATGTATGTATATATATAGCAATCTAGTCTTTGACAAACCCACAGATACCAACATTAGGTATAAAAATTCATTATTCGGAAAAAAAACTGTTGGCAAACCTGGAAATTAGTATGGCAGAAATTAGATATGGATCCACACTTAACACCATATACCAAGATAAGATCAGAATGGGTCCATGATTTAGGCATAAAGAAGGAGATCATAAATAGATTAGAGGAACAGAGAATAGTCTACCTCTCAGACCTGTGGAGGAGGAAGGAATTTATGACCAGAAGAGAACTAGAGATCATTATTCATCACAAAATAGAAGATTTTGATTACATCAAACTAAAAAGTTTCTGTACAAACAATGCTAATGCAAACAAGATTAGAAGGGAAGTAACAAATTGGGAAAATATTTTTAATGTTAAAGGTTCTGATAAAGGTCTCATTTCCAAAATATGTAGAGAACTGATCCTAATTTATAAGAAATCAAACCATTCTCCAATTGATAAATGGTCAAAGGATATGACCAGACAATTCTCCGATGATGAAATTGAAATTATATCCACTCATATGAAAGAGTGTTCCAAATCACTACTGATTACATAAATGCAAATTAAGATACCATTACACACCTGTCAGATTGGCTAAGATGACACGAACAAATAATGATGAATGTTGGAGGGGATGTGGGAAAACTGGGACACTAATACATTGTTGGTGGAGTTATGAAAGAATCCAACCATTCTGGAGAGCAATTTGGAACTATGCCCCAAAAGTTATCAACCTGTGCATACCCTTTGATCCAGGATTGCTGCTATTGGGCTTATATCCCAAAGAAATATTGAAGAGAGGAAAGGCATCTGTATCTGACAAACTATTTGTGGCAGCTCTTTTTGTAGTGTCTAGAAGCTGGAACATGAATGGATGTCCATCAATTGGAGAATGGTTGGGTAAATTATGGTATATGAAAGTTATGGAATATTATTGCTCTGTAAGAAATGACCAGCAGGAGGAATACAGAGAGGCTTGGAGAGACTTACATCAACTGATGCTGAGTGAAATGAGCAGAACCAGAAGATCACTATACACTTCAACAACAATACTGTATAAGGATGTATTCTGATGGAAGTGGAAATCTTCAACATAAAGAAGATCCAACTCACTTCCAGTTGATCAATGATGGACAGAAATAACTACACCCAGAGAAGGAACACTGGGAAGTAAATGTAAATTGTTAGCACTACTGTCTATCCACCCAGGTTACCTATACCTTTGGAATCTAATACTTAATGTGCAACAAGAAAATGGTATTTACACACATATATTGTATCTAGGTTATATTGTAACACATGTAAAATCTCCATCCTTAAGACCACTCCTGCTCCTGTCAGCTCAATGTCCTAGTCTCTGCATTCTACTTCCCTGCCTGTGTTACCCTGCTCCCACCCTATAAGGACAAACCTTTGCTGGCCATCTTCAAGATTATCTTCAGCTGGTAATTTGTTGTACTTCCGGTATTCGTGAATTTTACCAGTCAAGCACTATTTCTGGGGCTGAATTAGGCAATTATTAATGAGGGTAGAAGAGGAGCTTAGAATGATGTGCACATCTTCTCCACCATCTTGGCTCCCAGGAATACTGTTAAAGTGCTGGAAATACCATAAGAGCTAAAAAAGACCTCTTGCCTTCAAGGAACTAACAAGTAAACAAATGAGCTACAAATTGTATAAAAAGGAAATAATTTAACAGAGAAAAATCACAAGAATTAATATTTTTTGAGAAACCCTTTTTTTAGAAGATGAATTTTTATTTATTTGAAACTTAAAGGAAGCCAGAGACATCAGTACTAGGAACAGAGTAAAAATAGCATTCCAGGTATGGGAGACTATAGGGAGTCACAGATAGTGGTGAACCCTGGGTGAGGTATAAGACCTTTTATTCCAGTAAAAGGAACCCTGCAGTCATGTCTGGTTTGACTTCCCATTCACCTAAGGGCCCTTCTGAGAAGTCAGAGGCTATGAGAACCTGTGTTGTAATTAAACAGAGTTATACTATTGTGGCAAGGAGTCATCTGCACACAATAGCGAATTGTTCATGTGGTCCCGCATGGGCAGTATACAGATAACACATGGGCAGTGTGCTATAATTATGTAAAAATTTTAGGGTAGATAAGACTGAGAGAATTTTGAATAAACAGACTCCTTTTTTGACCATTTTTGAGAGTTCTGCCAATTCATTCCTCACCCATGATCAGGATTCAGGCTGGTACCGAAATCCTTCAGTGAGCAGATCTGGACAAGGGACAGCCTGAGAAAGTCTAGAGTAGGGAAATGGAGAGTCTTGTTTAGGAATGAACAGGAGACCAGGGTCACTTGATTAAATGGTAGTTAAAAAATCCAGTGGACTTCCAAGTCTTAAGGGAATGAGATGGAATCACAGAAAATCATGAATGGAGTTTGAATCATTATAGAGTGAACTTAAATCAGGCTACATATAACAAAAGCTTAAGACACTGATCAAAGATGGAAACAAACATACTTTGTTGGCCTGAGATAAACCCTATTTCAGATAAATATGATATAAACAAGGCTCGTCTTGTCAAAAAATGGATTGTTTGTCAAATATGTATTTAGTATTCAGCATAATAAAAATGTGGTTTCATCATGAAGAATTGATGAATATGTCAAAATCCCATGAACTCAATGCTAAATAATTTAAAACAAATGATTGCAGCAAATTTCATTGTTTTTTGTTTAATATAAAATGATGTATGAGTCATTGTATATCAAAACTACTATTTTTACCCAAAGTATTTCACTATATGTGATAGAATTCCTGATAATTAATCTTCTGCTTTTAATAATATGTCACACTTTTTCCACCTTCTTCCCCCCCATACACTCCCATAGATAACAAGCAATCCAATATATGTTATATATATTAAAATATGTTAAATTCAATATGTGTAATCATATTTATACAGTTCTCTTGCTGCACAAGAAAAATCAGATCAAAAAGGAAAGTAAATGAATAACAAAACAAAATTCAACTGAACAACAATAAAAAGAGTGAGAATGTTATGTTGTGATCCACTCAGTTTCCACAGTCCTCTCTTTGGGTGTAGACTCTATTCATCACAAAATCATTGGAACTGGCCTCAGTCATTTCATTGTTGGAAAGAGTCACATTCATCAGAATTAATCATTGTACAATATCGATGTTGCTGTGCACAACAGTCTCCTGGTTTTGTTCATTTCACTGAGCATCAGCTCTTGTAAGTCTCTCCAGGTCTCTCTAAAATCATCCTGCTGATTATTTCTTATAGAACAATAATATTACATAACATTCACATACCATAATTTATTCAACGATTCTCCAACTGAGAATCCACTCAGTTTCCAGTTCACACTCAATTTCATATGAGTATATATTTTTTCTTAAACTCTTTAGTCCATCAACATATTTTCTTTAGATGTGTTTGTGCCAAGGTCAACCCATTGATTTTATTATTACTTGACTTAGCAAATGACACATATGAGGCTTTTACACAGACTTTGTTAGGGAACCTGCAACTATTCAACAAAATTACATTTTGAAAGTGTTATTTGTGGCGTAATGAATGAGTTTTACTGGCCAAACAAAAAGCAGGAATTTCCATTGTAGTGAGAGGGATTCCCTTTATGAATATAATCTACAAACATATAAGCAAATATAATCTACAAACTCGACTTTAGTATGGATGCATTTGTTATTCCACAATGTAGTAAGAGTATCAGAACAAGGAAACCTTATTTAATGACATTTAATGATATTTTAAAATATCACTTTTTATCTAATGGAATTATGGTCATTTCTCATTGAATCTTCACAATATATTAATATCTGTAGTTCTTTTTTTTTTTCAAAGACATTATTTTAATTATACTCACACTAATGCCTTTACCCCGCTAATGTCATAAGAACTATATGGGAAACAAGCCAAGTCTGATTTAGGTAGCAGAGGTTAATATTGTGTACAAACAGGACAGTGTGAATCTGAATCATATGGGCCAAAGTACACAGTTGTTATTTTACTGGAAGATAATTCTGAACAAATAGTAAAGCAAGGGACTAGAGATACCCAAAGGCTAGCTTCACTTTCTTCACTGTTGTGTTGCAGCTACTCTGACAATAACCTTGTTATTTTAATCCAAATGTAGTTACTAGGGAAAAAAAAAAGTACTGTCATAGACACTGAAATAGATGTAAAAACTAACAGGTCTAACACAGAAAGAAAAATAAAGGCCTACTGGTTAATCTACCTGGTTGATTCTCTGGAAAAGATATCTTTTAATTTAGCTCTGACATTTAGTAGGTATGTGAGAAGGGTCAAGGAATCGAGCCTTTCTGAATCTGTTTTGACATATAGAAAAGGGGATAAAGACTACACTGGAAAACTTAAAAGCATTGACTGGATTTGATTGCAAGGAGATAAGAAAAAGCAGAACATCTGCTTAATTCCTATCTTAACTTTGTTATTGTTGTCTGTATTTGCAAATGATCCTAAACCCAGTTATTGCCAAGATACAAGTGCTACCAATGAACTCTTAATTTTAGTATCTGGAGGTAAAATACCAGTTACAATTCTACCTGTGAAAACATTTACAAGTTACTAATATGAGGATCATAATACTTGTAGCATCTATTTAAGGAGGGTAATGTGAGGGTTGAATAAAAAAAAATATGAAGCGATTCATGAATTTTGAAGCATTGTGGAAATCTCAAGCTATAAAAAAAGAAATATCAAATATTAAGTGTGTAACATAGTTTAGGTATTTTACAGTTTGAACGTCACAATAATTCTCTAAAATTATTAATGGAAGTTGTGCCATTCTAATTTTATTTATAGGAAAACTGGAGTGATTTTAAAAAGCTTTTACAACTAGCAAAATAATCTAGCACTTTGCTTGGTACCTTAGGATAGCAACATTTAGAAGGTAACTAATGGTGCTTCTCCTTTTTCACCATTATAGAAACACCTGAATTTAACATCTATTAGGCTAGTAAGTAGCAAGAACAATTAAGTGAGTAAACTAGAATATCTAGCAATAACATTCCTACATGGATTTGATTTTATATTATTAGAATGAGTATTCATTGAGGGTTTGTTGTATGGGGAATTCTAATGAAATTTTGGAGAGGAGAGGAAAAACACTGCCTGCTCCAGTTCTACTATGAGACACTACATATTTAGTACCTGACCCTTTTAGGGAGTGGATGCATGGAAGAGAGACAAAAGACTGGAAAATATCAGTCATATAAATTTTCTGGAGTCTTCAGAGTTCCTTCCTGGATGTCCCTCCATATGTTCCATCTTATTACCTTTTCTTTTTCTTTTTATAAGTAAATTTATTTATTATTTAAAATCAATTTATGAATAATTTTGGAGAGAAAATCAAAGCAAAAGGGAAAAAAAACATGGAGAGATAAAACAAACAAACAAACAAACAAAGAAGTGAACATAGCATGTGTTCTTTTACATTTAGTCTCCTTAGTTCCATTTCTGGATGCAGATGGCATTTTCTTTCCAAAGTCTATTGGAATTGCCTTGTATCACTGAACTACTGAAAAGAACCAAATCTTTCACAGTGATATTCACACATTCTTGTTGTTATTGTGTATAATGTATTCCTGGTTCTGCTTATTTCACTTAGCATCAGTTCATGTAAATCTTTTCAGGCCTTTCTAAAATCAACTTGTCCATCATTTTTATGGAAAAATAAGATTCCATTATTTTCATACACCACAACTAGTTCAGCAGTTCCCCAATTGATGGGCATCTATTAATTCTCCAATTCTTTGCTACCACACTGGATCAAAGGATATGCATTGTTTTTTAGCTATTTTAGCATAGTTCCTAATTGTTCTCCATAATGGTTGGATAAGTTCACAACTCCACTATCTGAGAGGTGTGAGATGGTACCTCAGAGTTGTTTAATTTGCATTTTTCTAATTAATAGTTATTTGGAGCATTTTTTTTCATATGACTATAGATGGCTTTAATTTTATCATCCTTTGACTTTTGGGGAATGACTTGTATTTTTATAAATTTGACATAGTTATTTATATATTTTA
Source organism: Sminthopsis crassicaudata (assembly GCF_048593235.1). Classification (NCBI taxonomy): domain Eukaryota; kingdom Metazoa; phylum Chordata; class Mammalia; order Dasyuromorphia; family Dasyuridae; genus Sminthopsis; species Sminthopsis crassicaudata. Next base: position 121,255,363 of record NC_133617.1, read on the forward strand.
GAAATGAGACCTTTAGAAATACTGGGTGTCAAGATTTTTTCCCTGCTTTGTGCTTTCATTTTGATCTTGTTTCTGTTGGTTTTGTTTATGCAAAAAAAATTAATTTAATTTTATCAAAGTTGTCCTTTTTGCCTTTCATAATATTCACTAGTTCTTCTTTGGTCAAAAATTCCTCCCTTCTCCAAAAATCTGACAGGAAAATTATTCTTTACTCTCCTAATTTGTTTATGATATTATCCTTTATGCTCAAATCATGTACCCATTTTGACCTTATTTTGGTATGGAGTGTGAGATATAGATCTCACTCCATCTTGTTTTCTTAGATATATCAGGGTGAGAGGGAAAACTCCCAGTTATTTGGAGAAATTTTGATATGAAAGAGAGGAAAAAAATATTTTTTATATATATATATATATATATATATATATATATAGAGAGAGAGAGAGAGAGAGAGAGAGAGAGAGAGAGAGAGAGAGGCACACAGAGAGATAGAGAGAAAGAGAGAGACAAGGACAGAGAGAGAGATAGACACAGAGACACAGAGAGGTCTCAACATTTGTTATATACTAATTTGTTTAACTTCTTTGTTTCCTGTTATCTATTCAGATAAAAGAATGTGATAAATATTAATTTTATTATGATTTTTTTTGTTACTAACATTTGGAGGAAAGAGTACAGACTATTGATATGTTTGATGTATGTCTTCAAGGGATAGTGACCTGGAAGTGAATCTATATAATTCATTTTTTTTTTTTTGCTAAAATATTTAGGGAGGGTAAAGGTAAATGCATTTCTAGTTCAGTAATCCTGTCTTTCAGGGCAGTTCTGTCAGCCCTTGACCTCTTCTCCTCTCCTCTCCATTCCAGACAGTAATGAGTCTCCTCTTAGTGGGCAATGAGAAAAATATATATTTAATCTACTGCATATCTTTCTTCCCTCTCTTATGTCTGAATCCCTGCTGAATCCCTGGCTGGTCCTATCTTGTCTTCGCCAGGGATTTCATGGTTTCTTTTGATCTCTTTCCCTGCAGAGCTTTTGTTCTAATATCTAAGATTTCACCCCTATGTCTCTGCTACACCCACCCTCCAGAAGAATTTTGTTTCTAAAAATTGATTGGAGTGTACATTTTATCTGGATTGATCCCAGGGTGTTTTTGTGACCTTTGCATCAAATGGCCAGAGATGTAGTAAGTATCTGACTTTGAATATAAACCTCAGCTCAACTGACTCAAAAGCTGGTATTATTTCTAACATACAACACTTACTTAAATGAAAACAAAGCATTTTGCAATATCTACTATAGAGAAAAAAAATCTCTCCAAACTAAGCAAATAGGGAAGGCTTCAAGAAGTCTGTGGTTTTTCAAGGTAGGTCTCCCCCTTCAATGGGAGGTCATATAGCTTGAATAAAAGTCACAGAAGCAGGACACTTGCTTTTGTTTATGATTTGCTTTATTATTTATTTAAGTACACATAATGATGTTTTTATTCTACTTAGGAAAAAAAAGGTTTTTAGAATAGAAAAGTGGAATGTTAGATTATTTTGACTATAGTGATAGCCTTCTTCACCACTGGTATCTGGGTGGGAACTAGGAATTCAACTTCTACTTCATTATAGAAGTCACTTTACAATAGAAGTCAATAACATTTCCAGCACATGCAATAATATGGAGACTGTAACTATTAAAAACAAACTGTTTATTTAACCAGTTTGGATGATTGTAAATTTAAAGGAGCTGGTCCTAATAAGATAAGGAAAGATGTGATTCTAGGATTATACTGTTCTCTAGCCATTTTATATAAGTTGTTATAAAATATTTCATTTTTATTTACAAAATGAACATAATTAGTTTTTACATTATTATTCATTGCAAAGAGGCCAAGAATTTCAATTACTTTCATTACTTTTTATTTCAAAATTACACACATTATATATTTAAAAAATCTAAAATAGCCTATGTTTATAGAGATGATATTCTAAGATATAAAAAATTAAGAAAATTCATGTAATATTTTGTGTGCAATTTGTGCAACCAATGAACTTTTAGAAATATTCTTCTAACTCTAGTTATTTGTAGGAATTTCCTATGTTTGTGAATTTAAAGAATAGCAGCATATATTGTCTGTTCCTTATCCTGACCTCTTCCTCTAGACAGCAAATAGTTCAACAGATGTTGAACTTGTGCAATTTTAAACATATTTATCATGCTGCATTTATCAAACACATTTATCATGCTGCAAAAGAAAAATCATATCAAAAAAGAAAAAAAAAAGGTCATTCAATCCCCATAGTCCTCTCTCTAGATGCAGATGGCTCTCTCCATCATAAGTCTATTGGAACTGGCCTGAATCATGGATGAGATAGCTTGTAAGAGTCTAATGCAGATTCTGCAATTTGGTAAATGTCAAGTTATTTCTTGGGGAAAATTCAACTATTGTATTGAAATCATTTCTCTCTCTGTCCCAGCAACATTATTAATAACAATAATAATGATAATAATAATAGCCTGCAAGTAACAAAAGATCTTATTTTATGCCCTTGAGATACACTGTTTGATTTTATGTCTATAACAGCAAACTGGTATAATGAAAAGAAAAAAAAACATTGTTTTTTGAATTGGAAGACCTGGATTTGACATCCAATTCTGTATTTGTCACCTTTATAGCCTTCAACATGTCACTTTATTTCTGTGGTCCTCCTTTTTCTCTTCTATAAAATGGAAGGTCTTGGACTCAATCATTAAGGGCTCTTCCATCTCTAAATCCATAATGCTGAGGGAATTGGAACAGCAAGTAGTGGTGGGAATTGTGTGAACCACACTGACTCCATCTTGTAACTCAATTTCTAGAGCTAGCTCAGTTCCCTTTCTACTAAATTAAGGGTCTGGTCCAATTTTTGTCTTGTGAGAAGACTTTATTCAGTTGTGGAAATTGTGAAAAGAATATACTGCATTTTATGAACCTAGTCCTGGATATCTGGGAAGTTGGACCATCTGTATCTGATAGTTAGAGATCGTTAAGTTAGGACCTAAGTTATATTGAACAGAAACCCAGTCAGATACAAAGACTGATGAAAATATTTTTTTCATAATTAGATACATCAAGAAATGCATAGTTTTTATCTGGAAACTAGCCCCACACTGTCAATCATTTATTATTTCTAAGTCCTTTGACTGAATAAAGGAGGCGTGGAATACCTCTTTGATTCTGATTTCAAGGACTTGTACCTCTCTTCACCTCCTAAGTTGGAAAGTCTCTATTTTTCACCCCCATTAGAAATCAAACTACTTAATTTTATATTTTGGTAAATTATTTTATTTTAATTAATTGTTCTTTTTTTAAAAAATTATAATAAGATTTTTGCACTACACACTTTTAGGGTTGTCGTGAATAAAATAATTTTATAAATATCAAATTCTTAATAAACAGAATAATATTTTTGCCATGTTACTTCTCATTTTATTTATTTATTTTTAATACACATTGCATACACATACATTTAATACACATTAATAAAGATTAATCATGTTGGGAGAGAAAAATCAGAGCAAAAAGGAAAAACCATGGGAGAGATAAAAAAGAAAAAAAAAGAAGAAGTGAACATAACATGTGTTGATTTACAATTTTTACTTCAGAACTTTCATTTTGAGAAAAGATCTACACCACCATCCTTCATTTTCAATCACTATTATGACTCAGCTTTCTTCTATTACTCACCTTATATTTCTCTCTCATTGGTGAGACCTTTTAGAATCTTGATTTTGAGTAACATTATAGGTTAGTCATTATCTTGACCATCTAAACTAATTTTTTACTTACAAACTCTTTTCTCCTGTGAAATTTTTATATGACCCCAAGTATATAAGTATATAAAATAAAAATACAAATCAAACATTTAGTAATAATAAATAATAATTTTAATGCTCACATTCAGTTGCAAGATCCCATATGGGGTCATGAATTACAATCTAAGAAGTTGGCATCTTGAAAACAACTAGTATCTTTCTCCTATCCAATTTTCAGTTCCCTTTTAAGTGTAGTTTCTCTGATATAAAGTAAGTACTTTAGGGATAAGGATTATCTTAATTTTGTCTTGTATTTGTAGTGCAAGTGTTTATCACAATTCCTAGCACATAGTAAATACTAAATAATATTTGTTGATTTGTTCACTAGAAAACATGTATAGAACCCCTTCTTTATGTCCACACAAATTTGGGTCCTTCAATTTAAGGTGAGAAATCAAATGCTTTTGGAAATGTATACTAAATTTGAGTTAAATTATTCAAATGCTTTTAAGATCTTCCAGTGCCTCTTCTTCTCCATAAGTACTAATATATTTAACATCAAAATAAATTTGCTTGACCAGGGTTCACAACTACTCAAATCAAATCATGGAAAGAATTTTATTATTCCTGAGCTTCTCTAGGAATAAAGAAACCAAAAAATTATCAACATTTCCAAGGTCTTTAAAAAATATAACATGTACAAAATAGGAATAAACTAGTACTGGGGTAACCACGTGACAGAATGGACAGAGTATATGCTCTGGAATCAGGAAAACCTACATTTAAATTCTGTCTCAGAAACCAGATGTGTAAACTACACAATCCTACTTGCCTCAGTTCCCTCATCTGTAAAATGAACTGGAGAAGGAAATGGCAAACCACTTTGGCGTCTTTGTCAAGAAAATCTCAAATGGGGTCATGAAGAGTTGGGCATGACTTACATAACTCACCAATAACCAAAAAAACACTAGCCAGTTGCTACTGGCCACTTGGACATTTTACACTTATTGTGTATCCTTATTTTGTCAAATTAAATCAAGAATGATTAATCACTAAGATTATTTTCAATTCAAAAATGAAGTGAGAAATAAAGAATGCAAAATTATGTATCATTTGTTCAGCATAGAAATAGATCTAAAGAGCGTTCAAGTGTTTTTGGAGAAAGATTCTTCACCAAGATTTCATTTTGGGGGCATTTCATTCATCTTTCTACTATGTCTTAATGGAAAAATTATAGTTGATCATTTCTTAAAATTATTTGGTTTGCTTGATGTTTCATTGCTATGAGTTATTTTTAATTCTATAGCCCCTTAGGGTTAGGGAAACTATCTTACCATAAAAGTTTTTGTAAAATTTTATTACCCTGTATGTGCTTTGTTAAAAATTTATTAAATATAATCAATTTAAAGTAAGAACTAAGAAGGCTTTCACTGTTAAAATATTTTATTGTATTTAAATAATTTGTGTATATGATATACATATATACTTTATATATATATATATATATATACTTGTACTTATATCTGTATATAAGTATAGATATAGAGATTATATATATATATATATATATATACATATGCATATATAGAGATTAGAGATAGAGATTAGATATATCTATATATCCATGTTTATGTATTCATGGGTGTATGTATGTATCTGTGTGTGTCTGTACTTAACTGCCTACTTTTCTTTTATTTAATGATGACCTTTTTTATCAGGATAGCATAGCTAGCAATATGGGATTATAATAGCCCTAGCTGAGCTTTATAAGATCTGGTGATCAAAGACCAAACAGGATGAAAAGCATACTTGCTCAGCTCACATGCATGATTTTCTTCAGGATTTCTAAAACTTTCAAAGATGCTCATGGTGGTCTCTGCCTGTCATTTATCATAAAGTCATTAACATTTATACCATGTTCCTTCCTCTACTCAGACAGAGTGTGTTTGTCATAAGTCAGAGATTCCTAGCAGTCAGCTCCAAGAGGGATTTTAAATAGAAGTGAACAAAAAGGAATAACTCTTATATAGTTTTCACTCCTTGCAATTTACACTGAGGTAAAACTGAGTTTTGCTTTCCCTTTCCAATAATTGCATTCACATTTGTAAGTCTCTGACCTTTTGATTTATGCAATTTCACTGTTAGAATAAGCATACAATATTTAATAAAGAAAAAAAATCTATATTCCACTCTCCAAAAAACTCAGAAGGCTGCCTCTATATGCTAGCATCCATTTAATTTAGTCCTATGTCTCTTGAATTCCATTTTCTTTCAGTTTTTGACAGCCAGATCTCTGATATTTATGAATTGTGCTTTCTTTCACTCATAGAAAGTAATGGTTTTTCTTTCAGATTCAGTATTTTAAGGGGCACATCTGTGATTTCAAGTACTGCTTTGGGAAATAAACAAGTCAGAACTGAGACCATAAGAAATGCCCCTAGATGATTTTTTACTGTACCATTCCTTATGTTATGCTGGCATCAGATGCAAAGGTTAGAACTTGAGTATTTATCAAGAATTTCTATTTGCTTTAAATTAACCTCAGATTTAAAGGGAAAAAAAAAAGGTTCACACTATTTGTATGTAGCTATAAATACACAAATTATACATACCATATACATGAACATTCAATTATAAAATTTTCATATTGATACACACACACATATATATATGATCTGTCAATTTCAAAATGTCATATTTGCTAGTTATTATTGTTATAATTATTAATTATATATATATATATATATATATATATATATATACATATATATATATATATATATATATATATATATATGATGGAGACATTTGAGAAGACTAGCCTGAACTTATATAGAACAAAGAAAGCAAAATCTAGAGACCAGCACGTTCAATTCCTATGCTAAAGTAAATGAAAATGCTAAAAGTCAGTTTAATTTTAATTGTAATGAAAAATTTTATTCTCAAAGAGTTAATGTTAAAATATGTCCCTTTCATCACTGTATAAATAGGGTATTATGGATATAAAACTTGAAATTACTGTAGTCAGTTGGGGAATTCTTCCTAAAATGTTCTTCTTGGGGAATTATCTCAGGGCAGCCATCCATAGTCTTCCAGATATAGATAACATATGCTCTATTCCCTTTTTATATTTTGTTTCCTTCCCCTCAGAATAAGTTCTTTGAGGGCTATTTTTGTTGTTGTTGTTGTTGGTTTGTATTTTGGTCCCCAGTGATTAGCACAGTGTTTGTCACACAATAAATATTGACCAAATATTGCTTTTTCTTACTTTTTTTTCTATATAAAGTGAGCAACCCATGATGACATGAAGAAGCAGATTTGAAGGAAAAAATGTTGTTAAAATAAAATGCATCAATAAATAAAATGTTGTTAAAATAAAATGCATGCAATAAATGCAAAAATAATTCATGAATGAGATCCTCAACTGCAGGTGAAGTTTGCCAATTGACAACATCTCAAAGTTGGAAAGATACAAAAAGAAAGCTCCCATGACATAGTCATTGCTTAATAAGACACTTTAACCAATAAGTTCACAGATTGTGAGATTCTTTTTAGTGTAGCTAAAGAAGTTAATTTATAGAAATATGTTTAATATAATTATACATTTATAGCCTATATCAAATAGTTTGTTATCTAGAGAAGGGAAAGAAAGGAAGAAAAATTCTAACAAAATATTACAAAAATGAATGTCAAAAATTATCTTTACATGTCATTTTTGGGGAAATATTATTAACTAGTGATTAATTGGTTTGAACCAATGTTTGATTAAAATATTTTAGTTCAACATATATCCTTTCTACTTAATTTTGCATATACTACCATTCAAAACAATTTATAGAGGCAAAATCTTCAAATCCTGTGTTTGAGACAGCCAGAAATTCATCATTTGTTATGCTAAATGGAAGATTTGGAAATAAAATATGAACATCCAAAGAGGAAATGCTAAAATCATATCAATCATTTCTCTCATATGTTTCTTTGAAAAATAATTTTAAATAAATAAATGGATTTTTTTTAGCAATTAACTACAAAATAAGTTTTAAATAATGATAAGGTCCTTTTTTGGTGGCCTGGGGGACATGTTATTTCAATGGTAAAGTGAACTCACTCTAAAGAAACTTTCAATACAGATCAACTGTCCTTCTGCAATTTAAAGAGATACTCAAAATCCTGAGATGTAACAGACACTAGTTGTCAGAGGTGGGATTTGAGTCAGGTCTTTTTATTCTTGAAGCCAACTCTCTATTCACAATTGTATAATGACTTCTGAAACTCTCTGTGTGATTTTGGACAAATCACTAATCCTATCTTTGTGTTTCAGATTGAACATTTGTAAAATGAACGTCTGAGACTAGATGACTTCTGAGGTTCTTCCACATGCAGAATAATATGTACCTATAGTCTAGGCTAGAGTACAAGCTATGTATTCTTAAGATAAACCGATAATTTGAATATAAACTTTTTGAAGTCAATTGTGGATTTTATATATATATATTCAATGGAGACTAAATTAGCAAATAAAATTTGGGGTGAATTTGAATGGAGAAAATAAAAAAAAGAAGAAAAAAGGAAAATAACTTTGTAGGATCATATATTTCATAAACAGAAAAGATATGTACTTATACAAATATATACAAAGTCATAGGAAGAGAGGCTGGATCAACAATAATTCAGTGCAACTATTAATGAGGCTGCATGAAGAGAAGAATAAATAATGTATTTGGGAAAGCAGGTTGGGACTAGGATGCAAAGGATATAAGGTAACATGGAGAGGAGTTTTAACTGATGCTATATATAACAAGAAAAGGGCACTTAGGTAGTACAGTGGATATAACACTGACCCTGGAGTCAGGAAAACTTATCTTCCTGAGTTCAAATATGGTCTTAGACACTTATTCTACTAACTAACTATGTGATACTGGACAAATGATTATTCCTCTTTGCTTCACTAAAATGAGTTGAAGAAGAAAATTATATACCATACTAGTGTCTTTGCTAAGAAAACCCCAAATTGGGTCACAGAAAATGATACATAACTGAAAATACATAACTGAATGGGAACAGCAATGAATAACAAGAAGCCACCTGAAATAATTGAACAGGAAATGGAACGGCCAGGTCTGAGCTTTAGGAAAACCACTTTGGCAATTGTAGAGTACAGAAACTAAGGGTATATATTTGGTGGGGCAAAAATATATTTAAGAATTTTTTAATCAACTATTTTAATATGAATGGCATTTGATGAAAAATAAATTATCCTTTCAAACATTTGAAAATAACAAAGAAATAATTTGTTATTTACCAATACATTGACCAACTAATTTAAGTTGCTTACAATTTTATAAGCATTTACTAATCACCTACTATGTTTCAGTCAGCATGCTAAACAATGGGTATAGAAAAAAAATTCAGCTCCCTATTATTAAAGATTATACATTTTATTGGAGAAAACAACTCAATAGACACATATTTTACTCTGTGTTTTGTTGTTTGCTTGTTTTAATTGGGAGTAAACCAAAGCTGTTCCTGAATAAAACAGGAAATCCTAGACTTTTTTCTTTGCAATTAGCTTACTAAATCTGATCTCAACCTCATTTAATTCTAATAGCTTTATCATTAGTGACATAGGATTTAGAATTAGAAGAGAACTCTGGGGTTAAATTAGTGATGCAGATAAAAATGTGAGGTGCCAGAAAGGTTGAACAACTAGCTTAATAGTGAGAATTGCCATTATTCAACCTACTATTGAGTTAGCCAGTTCAGTTGAGTCTAGAAAAAAGACACTTTTTTGTGGTTATTTTGTAATTTTTTAATCCACTACTAACATAAATAGAAAGAAATAGTTTTATGGGGTAATAGTGAAATTATATATTTAAAACCATATATTCTTATAACTAATGACTAGCAAAAGCATTTATTAAATATTTATTTTGTTAAGCATTATGCTAAATGCTGGCAATACAAAAGTAAAAATAATTGCTGCCCTAAAGAATGTTCCATTCTAATAGGGAAACAACCATGACATAGGAATATAAAGTCCAAAAGGAATATGTGATGAAGAAAGCTATAAGGAAAATGAATTGTATTGTGAGGGAATACATTGGTACATCCCATCCTAAAATAATTGAAACTGTGTTTTCATAATGGGTTCATGGTTGTAGAACTAGAGTGTGGGTTGGGCAGGGGAGAAATGGAGGAGAAACGAACACCTTAGTGACAAAGTTAGCAAATAAATTGTGGAGAGGGTTGATGAAGAGACGGTAATGAAGTGAAATTAAAACTGGGGTCAAGAAATAATAGTGCAGGAAAGCCACCTAGTATGGAGAGTGACTCCTCAGGGGAAAAGTTCTTTCAGGATAGGATATATTGACCAGGTTGGTGAGGAGATAGATGAGAGAGAAAAATTAAAATGAAACACTGCTAGTGCATTCATGAAATAGGATGCAAGAAAAAAAATAGGTTTTAATTTGATCATTGATTAAACAATTTTTATTCATGACAAATAATGAGATACTATTTAATATACTGGTTTGAATAGTGGACTCTCTATTTTGTAGATCCCAAATGGGATGGAACCATTATCGGTCTGACCTCTAGCAGATAGTGATGCCTCCATTGTCCATTTATATAAAGGGAAATGAAACAAGTTAACCTGTAACAATCATAATCTCAGTCAATTGCTATATCTATCTATCTATCTATCTATCTATCTATCTATATCTATCTATCTATCTATCTATCTATCTATCTATCTATATATATATTGCTATCTATCTATCTATATATCTATATATAGATAGATATATCTATCTATCTATAAATAGATAGATAGATTTGGGATATGTTGACATAGAGTGTAGAGAATATTAATGGAAAACGAACATTTCTGATAAGAAAAATTGCTGCGTTCTTTTTGGGACTGCTCAACCACATGTGGTGTCCAACCAATCACCCAACTCTCACCTGAGACTCCAAGAACTTATAGCATGTGAAGCAGTCACAAACCAATAACCTACTCATTGCAGATTAATAGAGGGATGTCTGCCTCCAAGCATTTAGATATTTCCTCTAGTAGAATAGGTGTAAATGTAATGTTCTGTTTCTCTAAAATATAATCGTTCTCTGGGAGCAGATCTCTTGTGGAGCTTCTGGAGGCAGCCTTGGCTTTAGTTCAATTTCAATAATCACCAAATGCAGGACCAAGTCCAGGTCTTTTATTTTTTCCTTCAAGTTTTGTCTCCTTCCTTGGGCCCAGTTAACTTTGTTAGAGGCCTATCTCTCTCTTTGGTTCCCAGGGAGCTCTTGTCTGAATGTCAATTTGTTTTGATAGCCATAAAGGCATGTGCTGTGGAGAACAGTATATTTATTCTCTTTGATTGGGGATAACTAGAATTTGACTATAATAGTTCTGGGAATTTTCATTTTGGTATCTATTTTAAAAGATAGATTGTGTTCAATGTCTTATTTTGCACCAATAATTTAAGCTCTCAAGATAGTTTTTCCTTTATAATTTTTTGAAATATGATGGATAGGCTCTTTAAAAAATTGTTAAAATTTTAAAGAATTCATCAATTTTCCAGGTTACCTATTTTCCAGTGAGACATTTCACATTGAAACAAAAATACCATTCTTTGATTTTATTTAATAGTTTCTTAATGTCTTCTCATAGTTTCATTAACTTCAACCTGACCAATTCTATTTTCAATGAATTATTTTCTTTAGTGAGGTTTTGTTCCATTTGGCCAATTCTACTTTTAAGGTGTTGATTTTCTTCAGTGTTTTTAGTGCCTCTTTTACCAATCTGTTAATTCTCTTTCCAAAGTTTTCTATATCATTCTCATTTCTTTCTTTTCTTTAAGGCTTTGGTTGACTTCTTATGAGCTTGTCTCTTAGTCCTTTCTCCCACTTTTGTTGTTTTTTGTTAATTTTTCTAACCTATTTCTCGATTGAACTTTGTTAAGGATATTTTCTTATCATCTGGGGGTGAGGAGATACTTTCCAAATTTCAAGAGGTTTGCATTGTTGTTTTCAGAACTAGTTCTGGATGCTTGTAAACTTTTCTAATCTTCCTTTTGCTCTTTACATAAAAAGAGGCTGTACTCCCTGGAAGTCCAAAACTGGGATTCCTGCTACTTTGTGATCCATCACAAACACTCTTCCCTGTCCTGGAACTGTGATCCAAAACTGCATATAGGTAATATAAGTGCAATCGATAGCAGATGAGACCAGGGACAACAACAACAAAAAATATCTCTGTGACTGATTTTCCAATGCCCTTATTTTCTCTGTGCTGAGAACTCTCAAAACTCCTGCCACCACCCCTGATACAGCTATCTCCAAAAGCTACTACAAGTACTTCCAATGCTTGAATTGAAGGCCAGGCCCCTCCCTGGTATTACAGATCTCTCTTGCTGACCCCCAAAGTTGTCTAGGCAAACATATCACTCTGACTTTTTGTTAATTCTACTGTTCAAAAATTTTGTTTTGAAGAATTATTTTAAACTTCTTTGGAGAAGAATTTTGGCAGACTTTAACTTGGTTTCTCTGCTCTGCCTTCTTGGCATAAGAAGTCTGTATTTCCAAACAGTACTCTTCCAACTGACATTTACAAAACAAAGTTCTCACTCCATTCTATCCTTTATTTTGCTGTCAAGTTAAAATTCCTAATACATAAGTTTGAGCATATCATTCTCATATTCAATAAATTTGGAAAAGAGGGGGCGGAGCCAAGATGGTGGAGAAGAAACACACGACTCAGTGAACGTCCTCACTCCCTCACAACCAATTAGATAAATTAAGTCTCAAAATTAGCTCAGGACTGATAGATACCACAAGGACTGGAAGCACGACTTACCAGCTGAAGAGAATCTGGAGTTTCAACAGGAAAGGTCAGTTCTCAGGGGAGGAATAAGAAAGACCAGCACAGACGGTGGGGTAGGGGCACACTGCGCCCATTGCGCTGGGAAGGGCTCTGGGATCGGAGAAGCCACTGAGGTAAAGGAATCTGGCACAGGCTGTTAGCTCTTCTCTGCTAATTATTTAGCAGTTCAGAAGAGAAAGCCAAAATATTTTAAAACTCAGATTAGATTTTCCCCCATCCTGGGGGGTGACTCGGCGGACTCGGCACCAGGGGGCGTGGCCTCAGCTACCTCCTGAGAATAGTTAAGAGACTGACAAGTGGGTGGATACGGCCCAAGGCAACACACACTGCCTAGCTTAGCTGGAGGGAGTGGAACTCAGCTCCAGGAAGTCCCAGAGAAGCGGAACCTTTGAACTAGGGACCGCGGTTTCTGGCAGACACTTCCAGTTTGAGCACAGGGGCTTCTCACGTCACCTGCTGCAAACATCCACTCCCCACCCGGACACATAGCCTGGGCTTCCTGCAGTCTTCACTATTCTATGCCCTCGAAGCACAGCAGTGCTAATCACCTCTGAGGCACTTCCAGGGAGGGGGTGGGGAACTCTCTCCCAGAGCTCTATCTTAGCTCAGGCGCAGGGGCCGCTGCATCCATCCGGTCTGGGAGGAAGCTGGTAAAGAAGTAAATAATTTCCTACCCCAGGGACAGACCCCAAAAGATTTTTTTTAAGTATGAGCAAAAAAGCTAGAAAAACTATAGATTCCTTCTATACAGAGAAAGAGCAGGTATCCAACCCCGAGGAAGTTAACAGCAAAGATTCAGAAGATAACAACCTAAAGGGGAACGATTCCTGCCCCCCATCACATAACTCTCTCCTAGAAGAAGCTCTTAAAAAATTGAGGGAGATCGAAGAAAAATGGGGAAAGGAAAGGGAAGCTATGAAATTGGAGTTGGAAAAAATAAAGAATTCACAGGAGATGCAGGGAAACAAAATTAGTGAATTAGAAAAGGTTAAAAAAACACAGGAAAGTAGGATTTCTGAATTGGAAAAGATAAAAAAGTCTCAAGAAAATAGAATTTCTGAATTGGAAAAAGAAAATAATTCTCAAAAAAAAAAATTAGGGAAATGGAAAAAAATTCAATAGAGCAAAATAATTCATTTAAAAACGAAATTGGGCATTTACAAAAAGAACTAAAAACTGTGAAAGAAGAAAATAACTCCTTAAAAGTCAGGATGGAACAAATAGAAATGAATGATTCACAGAGAACCCAAGAATCAGTCAAACAAAACAAAAAAAAATGAGAAGCTGGAGAACAACGTCAAATACTTACTGGGAAAATCTATAGACCTGGAAAATAGATCTAGGAGAGATAATCTGCGGATTATTGGACTTCCAGAAAACTATGACCAAAAAAAGAGCCTAGATTCTATTTTACAGGAAATTATCAAAGAGAACTGTCCAGAGATAATAGAAACAGAAGGGAAAGTAGATGTGGAAAGAATTCATCGAACTCCTTCTGAAATAGACCCTAAAAAAAGAACACCACGGAATATTGTGGCTAAGCTGCAGAATTACCACACAAAGGAGAAAATCCTGCAAGCAGCTAGAAAAAAACAATTTAAATACCAAGGTGCCACAATAAGGGTCACCCAAGATCTGGCTGCCTCCACATTAAAAGATAGAAGGGCCTGGAACCTGATATTCCGTAAGGCAAAAGATCAAGGACTGCAACCAAGAATGAACTACCCAGCTAAGTTTAGCATCTTTTTCCATGGAAGAAGATGGTCATTCAATGAAACAGAGGAATTCTATATGTTTCTAAGAAAAAAACCAGACTTAAATATTCAATAAATTTGTTTGGTTCCAAGTTATACAGAAGATCACATACAGTTTTATTTAAATTTTAAACCCCTTTATAACCTGGATCCTTCTTGTCTTCCTATTTTTCTTATTCTTTACTATCCTCTATGTTCTTTAAAATCCAGTATCACTAGTCCTTAGTTGATCCTTGAATAATATACAATGTCTCCCAATTCCATGTAGTTTTTTGTTTGCTTGTTTGTTTCTGTTTTGTCCTCACTCTTAGAATTCTCTCCTTTCTTATTCATCTCCAATTCCAGGCACTTCTGGTTTCTTTAATGTCCCATGTAAAATCTCAATGATATCTAAAATCTACTTGAGATCAAGGACTGATTTTTACTCTTTTCTGTATCCTCAGCACTCCCACGATTTTTCTGGCACATAAAACTTGACTAGACTTGAGTGGATTGTATTTCATATGTTTATTCAGGGAAAACAAGGACAAAATATATGACTGAATAAATAGGTAATCATGTATTCAGCTCTTATAGTTAATAATTTGTCCTGTTATTTGTCATTTCACCCCCATCTTTTTTTATATAAAATTTTTTCTTTATATATAAAAAATAAAGGGTTGAACTGTAAGATCTCTTTCTACTCTAAAATCATGTGATTCAGTGACAAAAATGCAAGCTCATCTTTTTCAAAGATTTTATTTTTGGAGCACCAAAAATTCAATTAATCTTTATATATAGTCAAGAAATTATGTGATTCTTAATACTCTCTATTAGCTTTTTTAGCCCATCTTCCACTATCACTAAAGACATGAAAGAGAACAAGAAAAAAATGAAGACCACCAATTTTTATTTTTATTTTATTCAGGGGTCATTGTAGTTAAAGAATTAATCACCTACTGGCAACATTCCTAGTGATAAATTTTTATATTTAGCTATTGGTTCCTGCAAAGCTATTAATTAATTCTCTAAAGGTTAATACATGTAGGAAGTAGAGGGAGTGCTACAGAATTCCATGGGGAATAATGGCTTCACAAACTAAATAAATCTGTCAATTGAGAGAAGATCTTTCACCTACTCTCTGTAGGTTGAAAAGGAAGAAGTCCCATTATAGAGAAACTAAAGACCTTGATTTTCCTTTCTGATGTTTCCATGATTTTTTGATAATACAGGATTAAGGAAAAATGAATTACCTCTCTCATAATCAAAAATTCAGTTTCTTTTTAAAAAGTTAATCCAGTTTTTCAGACAGTATTCCTGGACTGATTGTTTGAATGAGTCTCTGAAAGTAGAAATAATACCCATGGAAATCCTACTGGCAGGTTTGGAATAGTTGAAGAACATTTCTCCTTTAAGAATCCCACTCCATTTTCTGTATGGGGGAGAAAAAATAGTTGACAATGTGAATCTGAAAGGCAATATTATGAATCTAAGGAGAAAAGTTGGAAAATTATAGCATTTTCTTGGATTATTATGAGTCATTTCCTTTCTCCCCTGCATTTTTGATGAGAGAAATGTTATTATTTATCCATTATGCACTGTTACTTTAATACGCACATGTGTAAGTATCCTTACACACATTTTCAGAAACTTGGTCATGACAGAATTTTTGAAAATCCTCAAAAACTATTCTAGGAGGAATCAAAATAAAACAAGAGATTGAATTTTGGGAAATTCCTCTAAGATTGAAATTTTTCCACATAAAACCAGATCATGGAGTCCTAGGTCATAGATTACAAAAATGATACTTTACGAATTCAATGAGAAGGGCATTATATAACAGGAAATTTGGACACATTTCTTTCTTTGTCTACAAACTTCATTAATTGTTTCCTATCTTTTAGATCAGTAATATTTTCCAATGCCAGAAAAAGTGTGTAAATGAGAGTTTGGGGTCATGTTGTAGAATAAATATCAATCTGGTTTAAATATGTCTAATTCTAAACATGAGAAGGATGGTTATGCTTATATCCAGTGCAGTCTATAAACACTAGCACAGGGCATATTCCCAGCATTGTTTGGTTCTAGCTGTTTTGATGCAGCAATCCATGGCTCTCGACAGATTTATGTGGGGTGACCTTCAAGACTTAGTGTGTTTGGGAGTTATCTGATTTCCACAAGGGGTTACTGACAGGACATTACATTGACAGACACAGTGAGTGTTCTACCTCTCTGGCATTTTTAAAACACATCTGTATTCATCAGAAAACACTTGGTTTGCACAGAGCAGAGTCTGGAGATGCATAGTTACATGTATTTCAGATGGAATAAAATTCATTGGCATGGCTGCTGTTTCAAGAGCCTGGATTTGAGTGCTTTCTCCAGGCAAATGCTTGTCTTCCTGCTGTGAGATTCATCACAATTTGTTTTTAATAAGAATTTGAAAGCTGACTTTTAACTATTAAATTCACATAGTGCTGAAGTTGATAAGGGTATTAATCAGATATGTATTTGCTAACAGGAAAGGATAGCAAAACGACTTTGAGTCTGTTATTGGGGATTTATGAAAAAAAATCAGTATCGTTTTTGAAACAAAAGATGATACCCACTCTCTAATTTTCCCCCTTTTATAAGGCATTAATTCCATGTTGGTTTTAGCGCATATGATGGCAACACAAACATTTTAGATTAAATATTTTAAGGTTTGAGTATTTTGTTTTATTCAACTTTTGTTTTTGTGACAGAGATATTAAAAACAAATCTCTATTTTGTTTGAGGAATTCATAAAGTTAATTACAGTTTTTCTACTAAGAGTTATGTAGACACCCCTGTATGTGGTTCTTAAGCCATACTATTTACAATATTATGTATAATTTGCTGGAAATAGAGGTTTATGTGTTGCTATATCCTTTAGAAATTATTCTTCTTACTCTCACTTAGATCTATTTACTGTGATGCAACTTTAATTAAATATATTCTAAAAATATTAGTTTTGACCCAGGAAAAAGAGTCCAATTCTATGATTAGAGAGTAGACCATGGAATTAAGAAGATTTGAATCCATATCTTTTCTGGACCACATGCAAACTGTGACTCTTGAACTCTCTCCTGACCTCCAGTCTCATTTCTACATTTTCTGTTAGATATTTGAAACTGGACTTTAAAACTCAAAATCCCTTGTTCTAAACTCATTATATTTTCACCAAATCTTTTTTTTTCTTTTTTGATTTTTATCAACAGTTTTATATTTTCAAAGTACATGCAAAGACTTTTTTTACATTCACCCTTACAAAACCCTGTGCTCAAGTTTTTCTCCCTCCCTTTGCCCTATCCCCTCCCCTAGACAAAAACAATTAAATATATGTTAAACATGTGCAATTCTTCATACATATTTCCACTTTTATCATGCTGCACAAAATAGATCAAAAAGGAGAAAATGAGAAAGGAAGGAAAAAAAGCAGACAACAACAAAAAAGATGGAAATACTATGTTGTGATTCATATTCAGTCCCCACAGACTGGGCAGTCGTTTTCTGCAAAACAATTTTCTGTGCTTCCTTTTCCAAAGCTCCCATTTCCTTTCCACACTTTTTCTTTAAATTCTCTTTTAATATCCTTCTTGAATTCTTCCAAAAAAGTCTGTTGAGTGGGAGACCAATCTTTGAGACTTCATCTGCAGATGTTTTTCCTTTGGTGTCATCATGGTTTTAGTTTTGTTCTTTCTTACCTCCTTAATAACTAATTATAATCAAAGCTCTTTTTTAAATTTTTGCTCATTTTTAAAGGTTTGATTCGGCTTTTGGGGAAAAGATGAGATTATCCTAAGCTTCCTCTTCAGGAGATAGTGGCTTCATGCTTCCTTGGGACCAGTGCTACCAGCTTTTTTGCAATGCTGGGTGGGCATGGCCAAATCTTGCTTGTTATGCTGTTGTTCAGGGGCTTACTATTTATGTAGTTGTGTCTGCTAATCTGTTGATCCACTGACTTCTAAACCAGGACAGAGTAGCCAGTGCTACTGTATTTTGGCTAAAATGCTTTCATTTGATTCCCTGCATAAAAAAGTCTCTCTACCCTGGTCTTCCTGCTCTGTGCCTGGGCTGGGCTGTGTGCCCACTGCCTAATTAAGAGAGGCCTTTCCTGCAGTATTTCAAAGACTTCTTTTGATGGAAATTTGTTATACTCCAAATATTTGTGGGTTTTCTCACTCCAAAATCTATTCAGAGACTTGATCTGGTGTTGATTCTGAGGGCAATCAAAAAGAACTATCTCTACCATCTTGATCTGTCTCCCTCTCCCCCAAATATTTCTTTTTTTCATTTTTTTACATTCAAGAAAATAATTTTCCTCCTAATAATCCTGGCTTGCATACTACATATCTCTTCAGTTCCTTTTTCTTTACACTCTTTCCTCCCCCTCATTCAAACTGTTGTAGACATTTTGATTCTACCTTTATAATATTTCTCTATTCTTTATTCTTTCCTTTGATACGACCACCTCCTTAGTGAACCTCTCATTATTTCATATCTGGACAATTAAAATAATATTTTTACTGGGCTTCCTCAGGTATTTCCTCTCTCTAATAACTCTCCACTCAGCAGCCAAATTGATCTCTTTAAAGTTCAGGTTTTACTATGTCAATAAACTCCAATGTCTTCCTATAGTCTTTAGGTCCCACCATAACATTTTCTTGCTTTTAAATAATTTTGTAACCTTGTCATTTTTTACTTGTCCATTACTTTTCATTTGAAGGTCTCTTTCTGGAAGTGATCAGTAGATTCTTTCAATAGCTATTTTACCCTCTGGAATGATTTCTTTTACTTTTTTTGAACATTACTTCCCTTCTCATGCTTTGAATTCATTGACACTAGCTGCTTGCTGTTTTATAAGCATGATACTTAATCTCCTTATCATAGTTATTTTCATTGGCTGTCTTCCATATCTGGAATTTTTTCCCTATCTCTGTCTCTTGCCTTCCCTCAGTTTTTCAAGTTCCACTTAAAATCTTGGACATTTAAATTTTATTTATTTATTTTTTTTACTTAACAGTATTTTTTTTTATTTTATTATTATAACTTTTTTTTGACAGTACCTATGCATGAGTAATTTTTTACAACATTATCCCTTGAAGTTACTTCTATTCAGATTTTTTTCCCTTCCTCCCCCAACCCCCTCCCCCAGATGGCAGGCAGTCTTATACATGTTAAATATATTACAGTATATTCTAGATACAATATATGTGTGTAGAACCGAATTTCTTGTTGCACAGGAAGAATTGGATTCAGAAGGTAAAAATAACAGTTTATACTCATTTCCCAGTGTTCCTTTTCTGGATGTAGCTGATTCTGTCCATCATTAATCAATTGGAATTGGGTTAGCTCTTCTCTATGTTGAAGATATCCACTTCCATCAGCATACATCCTCGTACAGTATCATTGTTGAAGTGTATAATAATCTTCTGGTTCTGCTTGTTTCACTTAGCATCAATTGATGTAAGTCTCTCCAAGCCTCTCTGTATTCCTCCTGTGGGTCATTTCTTACAGAACAATAATATTCCATAACATTCATATACCATAATTTACCCAATCATTCTCCAATTGATGGACATCCATTCATCTTCCAGCTTCTAGCCACTATGAAAAGGGCTGCCACAAACATTTTGGCACATACAGGTCCCTTTCCCTTCTTTAGTATTTCCTTGGGATATAAGCCCAGTAGTAGTATGGCTGGGTCAAAGGGTATGCACATTTTGATAACTTTTTGGGCATAATTCCAGATTGCTCTCCAGAATGGTTAGATTCTTTCACAACTCCACCAACAATGCATCAGTGTCCCAGTTTTCCCACAGCCCCTCCAATATTCATCGTTATTTGTTCCTGTCATCTTAGCCAATCTGACAGGTGTGTAATGATATCTCAGAGTTGTCTTAATTTGCATTTCTCTGATCAATAGTGATTTGGAACACTCTTTCATATGAGTGGAAATAGTTTTAATTTCATCATCTGAAAATTGTCTGTTCATATCCTTTGACCATTTATCAATTGGAGAATGGCTTGATTTCTTATAAATTAAAGTCAATTCTCTGTATATTTTGGAGATGAGCCCTTTATCAGAACCTTTAACCATAAAAATGTTTTCGCAATTTGTTACTTCCCTTCTAATCTTGTTAGCATTAGTTTTGTTTGTGCAGAAACTTTTTAATTTGGTGTAATCAAAATTTTCTATTTTGTGATCAATAATGGTCTTAGTTCTCCCTTGGACACAAACTCCTTCCTCCTCCACAAGTCTGAGAGGTAAACCATCCCATGTTCCTCCAATTTATTTATGATTTCGTTCTTTATGCCTAAATCTTGGACCCATTTTGATCTAATCTTAGTATGTGGTGTTAAATGTGGGTCCATGCCTAGTTTCTGCCATACTAATTTCCAGTTTTCCCAGCAGTTTTTGTCAAATAATGAATTCTTATCCCAAAATTTGGGATCTTTGGGTTTGTCAAACACTAGATTGCTATTTTTATTCACTATCTTGCCCTGTGAACCTAACCTGTGCCACTGATCAACTAGTCTATTTTTTAGCCAATACCAAATGGTTTTGGTGATTGTTGCTTTATAATACAGTTCTAGATCAGGTACAGCTAGACCACCTTCACTTAATTTTTTTTTTCATTACTTCCCTTGAAATTCTCGACCTTTTGTTGTTCCATATGAATTCTGTTGTTATTTTTTCTAGGTTATTAAAATAGTTTCTTGGAAGTCTGATTGGTATAGCACTAAATAAATAGATTAGTTTAGGGAGTATTGCCATCTTAATTATATTCGCTTGGCCTATCCAAGAGCACTGAATGTCTTTCCAATTATTTAAATCTGACTTTATTTTTGTGGCAAGTGTTTTGTAATTTTGCTCATATAATTCCTGACTCTCCTTTGGTAGATATATTCCCAAATATTTTATACTATTTACCATTATTTTGAATGGAATTTCTCTTTGTATCTCTTGCTGTTGGATTGTGTTGGTGGACATTTAAAATTTGATGCCCAGTAAACTTTTTAAATTCAACTTTTCTAAAAAAAAATCCTCATCCATCTAAACCTTCTCAACCTTTCTAATGTGCCCATTATTATTAAGAGCAATAGCCATCTTCTCAGTCCATCAAGGCTCTTACCTTAGGTCTCTTTCTTGACCCCTCATTAGCTATTTCTAATTCACCTCCATATTCAATTGTTTTGAAACAGGCTTGTCAATTTCAACTTTGCAATAGTTCTTGAATGCATCCCCTTCTCTGCTCTGAGAGGGCAAATGACCTGCTCTGTGTATCATAAATTCATGCTTGGACTACTTCAATAGCTTACTGATTGGATTGCCTACTCCCCTTTATCTTTCATTCAGCTGCCATAGTGATTTTTCCTAAAGTGCAGGTTTGATTATAACATTCCTCCCCTCTACTCCTCATTAAGTTATAGTAACTACTTCTTGTCACACAAAGATAACACAATCCTCTGCTTAATGTGCAAAGCTATCCATAATCTAGTACTCTCATCACCACACACTCAGAACCTTTCTAGTTTTCTTTTACCCACACTCCACCATATATTTTTGCTGGTGTGACACTGGCCTTGGCGTTATTTCAGGAATAAGATACTCCATCTCTTAGTTCCAGGGATTTTTTTTTTCTTGCTATCCTGCATGCCTGGAATGTTCTCCCTCATCATCTCTGCCTCTTGGCTTTCTTCAAACTTCAAATAAAACACTGTCTTTTTCAGGAGGCCTTTCCTTAGCTCTTATAAATCTAGTGCCTTTCTTGTTTAATGATTTCCTGCTTTTTCTTCTATATAATTCATTTGTACCTATTTGTTTACTTTTTTCTTCTCTATTAGATTGGGAGCTCCTTGAGGCCTAGGGTTGTCTTTTGCTTCATTTGAATGTATAGGGCTTTAGCATAATGATTGTCTTACAGTAAGTGCTTAATGAATATTTGACTAACAAATTCTCTAAAATATCTTCTAATGGAAATCTTGTCTAATCCCTCTTAATGTTAATGTTTTCCCTCTAAGACTATCTTCATAATGTATATGTTGATGGCTATTTATAGGTCATGTTATCTATTAAAATGTGAACTCCTTGAAAGTAAAGAATAACTTTTGTATCCCTAAAATTTAGCACAATGACTGTTATATATAAAATACTTATTAGATGTTTATCAGATAACTTAAAGAAAAATACTTAACCTCTTATTTCTCTAGGTAATTCTTTAAGACTATAATTTTCAGGGGAAATGACAGTCTTCAACACTATAAGGAGTTTGTTTTTTTTTTAATTAAAGATTTTTTTATATCAGTGAAATCACAGATCTAGTCTTTGTCCCTATCCTCACCATTCATATGAAGATTTAATTTGAGGAAAATGTTGCTGTTACATATACCTATCATACAATCAGGCCTACATTTTGAAATTCTTTGGACAAGTTATTCAATGATACTGCATCTTAGTGAATGAATCATATCTCATTATGTAGACATTTCCAGGAAGGACCCATAGAATCTTCAAGTTGTCAGACTATAAGCAATCTCAACTATCTAAAATGAAACCAATAATTATAAATTGGGCAGGAAAATGTCTGAGTTGCTGAAATGGCTGTGAAAAAAATGATTTGTCTTCTTTGCTCTATAGGAAAATCTTTAGTGTCCACATGATGGAATATGTAATATTACTATTTAGAGAGAATAATGAATAGGGAGGTTTCCAGCACTAGTCAAGATAACTTATGTTCAAATCATGATAAACCATGAGGAACTTATTAAAACCACTCTCTTAGGTAAGCCTTTAAGAATTCTTTTACATAAACAGGAGATCAATCCTTTGGCAAAATCATAGATCTGAAAAAAGAATAAAAATAATACAAAATATTGCTTGTTCTCTTTTATTTACAAATTTCCTACTCTATTTCAAAATCCTGGAATCACTAACTGTAGTTTATCATTCTTTGTTATTTGCACAAAGTAGTTATTTGAATAAAAACCTTTACTAAAATATTTTATTGATCGCTGAATTCCTACCATATTATTTATCAATACTACCTCACTGCAGTATTTTTTCCCTATTTTCTCTTTACGGTACTGCAAATACTTTTTTGTTTGTTTTAGGATTTGTATGTTATGATTCATATATGTATACACATACATATATGTGTGTGTGTATAAAACTCTATTGTAAGGTAGGTGCTATTATCAAGTAATAGATGAGGTATTTTTCATAAGGTCATGGAAAATATTAAAAATCAGAATTCAGTTTTGGATCTAAATATTCTGATTCTAAATTACCTTTTCTATTATAAGTCCCCTTTAAACTTCTGGTATTTTACATTATGAATATCTCAATTATTTGAGACATGAGTCATCTGGTGATTATATTAAGAAGATTGAGGTTATCTTTAAAAAAATTAATGACACATCTAACAATACAGTTTTAGGTATTAATATTATTGAAACTTTGAATGTAAATTTATGCTGAATACAGAATGCTTCACAAATTCACTGCCTTTATCAATATATCATTTGGATTTTGAGAATTCATAAAGAATGGGTCATATAAGTTTAACTTGAACAAGGACTTCAGAAATTATTTTAATTCATTCCTTCATTTAAGAAAAAAAAGGAAAATAAAAACCAAACTATTATGGTTACCTATTGCTATTAGGATAAAACATGAGCCTCAACTGGCATTTAAAGGTCTATAAAATCTGACTTCTGAATATCTTTTCATTATGTCCTCTGACATGTTGCATATTCCTCTCAAATTAGCTTACTGGACTATTTTAGGAAACTGAAATTTGATCTCCCATATCCTGCCCAAATTATTCTCCATGCCTTTAGATACTCTTTCTTACTTCTCCCTCTTAGAATCACTATTTTCTTTTGAGATTTCAGATCAGTATTGCGTCTTGCTGAAAATTTGTTCTGATTCCTCTAAACATTTATGCTTTCTTATTATCAAATTATTTTGAATTCATCTCTTCAAATATATACTATAACTCCCTAGTATGATGCAACTTTATTCATGGGAGTGATTCACCTTTAGCATCTAGGCCAGTAGTTAATGCTTAAATATTTTTTTGAAATTCAAAAAAAGATAACAGTAAAATGAGTATCATGAATAAACATTATATCAGACATCTCAATTAATTTTAGGTAGATCATAGCTATTTCTTTGATAGATCCAAAGAATATGATCTTACAAAACTTTTAAACAGGATTTAAGATTTTACACTAATCCCACTTCTGTATATTAGCTTCCCTGGTTGCCTTCAAGATTCAAGTCAAATGACATTGTCAATATGAAAGCTTTCTTGTTTTCCCAGTAGCTAGAAATAACTTTGAATCTTAGAAGTTATACCTACACACATATCACATATGTATACATATATTATTAATGAGCATATAAAGATAGATATGGTTAGAGATTATATAAATTTTTCAATAGTTCTTTATTAAAATTGGACTCTTTGTGACTCCATTTCGTGGCTTGTTATTCCTTCTCTAAGTCATTTTATAGGGGAGCTAACTAAGGCAAATAGTATTAAGCAACTTGTCCAGGTTCACACAGTTAGTAAGCATATGAAGCCAGATTTGAACTCAGGAAGATGAGTCTTTTTAACTCCAGGCCAGCACTATATCTACACTTTGCCTCTTAGCTGTCCTTTTTCCATCTATATTGTGTTAATTACTCTTCTCTATGTCTGTCTGTCTCTTTCTCTGTTTCTGTCTTTCTCTCTGTCTCTTTCTATCTCTCTTTGTCTCTGACTGTCTCTGTCTCTGTCCTTGTTTGTCTTTGTCTCTCTCTGTGTGTCTGTCTCTGTATTTCTGTCTCTGTATGTCTCTTCTCCCTCCTTTTTTTCTCTCTTGCCTATCTTTTGTCCTTGTATCCTCAGTATCAGATACATAGTGACAATTAAGAAATGTTTGTTGAATAATTGATTGATTCATGATGTACTCATTAGAAACTGCATATGTTAGTTATATGTTGTAACGTTCTGATTGTCTCTCAATTGTAATCCTTCTCTGGGAGAAGGTTCATTTTCTGTATAATCTTTTCCTTTGTGAGCAGGTTTCTTGGGAGGCTTCTGGAGCCTCCCCCTCCAAAAGTGTGGGAATTGCTGGACTTGCA
Organism: Sminthopsis crassicaudata; assembly: GCF_048593235.1. Classification (NCBI taxonomy): domain Eukaryota; kingdom Metazoa; phylum Chordata; class Mammalia; order Dasyuromorphia; family Dasyuridae; genus Sminthopsis; species Sminthopsis crassicaudata. The sequence continues at coordinate 121,280,915 of NC_133617.1, forward strand.
AATCCACGGGACGTCTTCTCTTTGACTCAATCCAGACTGCCGTCCCAACTCAATGTCCCAATCTAGACTGCTCTTCAAACTTAATGTTGCTTTCTTTTATCCTCACAGAGAATGGGCTTGTGAGAATTCCTACAGCCAATGAACTTGCTCCTTTTAAAGATGTAAACTCCTTTAAATGTGTATACTCCTTTTCAGAAGTCTAAAGGTGTAAACTCCTTTTAAAGGTTTGAACTAAATGTATGAATTCTAAGCTAGAGAATTGTGTAGACAACCTGAGTTAGCACCTTGTAATCCTAACAATATGTACCCACAATAATAATATATATTACCCATATTGTTTAAAGTTAAAAAAAATTTATATGTCATTTTATTTGAACTTCATAATATTAGATATTTGAGCTTCACAATTATCTTAAATGGTAGATACTCTTATTATCCTCATTTTACAGATGAAGAAAATGAAGCTAAGATATGGCAAGTCACTTGGTCAGGGTCTCATAACTAATAAGTGTCAGAGACAAGATTTGAACTTCCCAACACAAAGTCCCTGTGCTTCCTAGATTCCCTAGGAAGTATTGGACAAAAATAAACTCTGCTTATTATATTTCTATCAGAAGCCTAGTTATTTTTTAAAAGGTATATATTTAATGTCTACCAGTTGAGACAATAGCTGCATACCCATAATAAGTGTTCTGGGTATGTTATGAGTTTTAGAACAAATGAAACTTTTTAATGATTTTTTGGGGGAAATTGTGAACCCTTGAATTTTTAATCTGAAGTTCTTATGACCTTTTAATACCAATATATGTGTAACCAATTTCATCCTATTAAATGGCTTGCCAATGAAATTTTTGCCTGAAATATGGCTAGTAATATCCATCTTCTCAATGCCACATACACTTGAGAAGGAAATTACCAATTCAGTTCATGAAATCCAATGCTACTTTTCAATAGTTGACAAGGTGTTTATGGAATGCTATGTCTCCAGAACTGTATCAAGTGGCATGCTTTGGTACTCACCACTTTACAGCTGTGAAAAATGGCCTTGAGCCATCTTTGGATAAGGAAGTTTAACCAGTTTCACATGTATTGCCTTAGAGGCAATGTGCAGAAGAATACTGCAAAATTTGATTACTAATACAGTAAGATGCTAGCAATGTAACTTCAATAAAATGAATCCTTTATGACATTATGACCTTGACACAGTTTTATTGGACTAGTCAGGTCTCATGCATAACAATTGGTTATAGTCACCCAAATTATTATTATTATTTTTCTTTTTGGTCAGCACTCTGGCATTAAGCATGTTATTGGTCATGTGATGAAACACTTCAAAGTTTCCTAAAAGGCAAAATTAATAGCATGACACATCTGATTTAAACCATGGGAAATTGTTGTGGAAATGTGTGTGTTACTCCACATGCCACAACTAGAAGCTGACTTTTTGAGAATCAGTGACTGACAGAAGCAAGGACATCAAAAGAATTGCACAAAGCAAACAATATTATCTGTGGCTGGATTCTGATATCATTTTAGTCTGTAGTTCTTTGGCCTCAATAATATATTAAACTAATATTGAAAAAAATGCAATTTGTGAGACTACTCACATTTGTCATATTATCTAGTCATCCTTTTAATCATTTTCTAACTAAATCTAACTAGATTTCTAACTAATCACTTCTAACTAATTTACATTGTTCTATGTTGTGTTTTTTATAGTAACATGTGTGGGATATGTATTATGTATATACACATATATTGGCTTATTTATTTGTGCATGATGTTTATATATATATATATATGTATATATATGCATATATACATATATAAAACTTATGTATATATACTCTGTGTTATATATTTATATTAAAGATTAGATCTCTCTAGCTTGCCCAGGATACAAATACAATAGGACTAATAATGGTCATGAACCCACTCTGGCATGTGAACTTTGATCTGTTCTACTTCTTACTTGGGCTAATTTAGCCCTCTTCAGAAAACTTTACGACTCCCTGCTCTCAATTATTATTGAGAAGTTTTGGGTGGACAGAAAGTGTTGTGGACAGTGGGTCTGATACCTCCATCCTTAATGATTACTGTTTCATTCTAACTCTACAGTCTTTTCTACCATGAGTAGTAAGGATTATAATAGTGGAGTATTCTTTTTCTAAGTTGAATTCTGATATATGAATTATTATTTTTTTTGACTGAGGCAATTGGGGTTAAGTGATTTGCGCAGGGTCATATAGCTAGGAAATATTAAGTGTCTGAGACCAGATTTGAGCTCAGGTTCTCCTGACTTCAGGGCTGGTGCTCTATTCACTGAGCCACCTAGTTGCCCCTTATCACAGTAATCTTAAGAAAATGGTGCTTTTGAATTTAGTCACACATTTCTCAATTCAAGAATGCCACAAGCATCTATTGCTAAGCTTTGCTTTTGTATGGGTCAGACATGAAAAAAATAAGGTTTTCTAAAAATTGCTATTTGTAATTTAAATATTCCCTTCATTATAACTAAGAGGCTGAGTATTTGGCAATTGAGGCATATTTCTGATATGTATAGTCTTTTTCAAAGAAGGGACAAAAATCTAACTTATAAATTTATATAGGGTTAACTTGTAAAGTAGACTAATTGACTTACCAATAGTGTCTTTCATGAGATGCTTAGAAGGCAAAGTCAAATCTTTACTTTGTTGACCTTTAAGAACAAGATCAATTTTGCTAATAAAACAGAAACCTTTGCAAAATTTCTGGGATGGTGCTGAAAAAAAAACACAATAGATTCTATGTCCTTGTCATTCTCAAAGGACTTCAGTTTATTAGTTGACATACAAGTGATGAAAGCAATATTTGTTTTGCCTCCAGTGGTAAGGAGCTTTTGAAATGTTGTGAATATTATTTGTATTTCTTGACATCTCACAATTTTTAAAGGACTTAATATGACAGCACAACCAATTTTGTTTTTAAGAAGCTTAAGGTAATATGATTTATACATGTTATGTATATATATATATATATATATACGTATATATACACAGATGTATACATATATGTGTGCATATATATGTATATATATATGTATGTATATATATATATATATATATATATATATATATATATATATATATATATATATATATACACAGCATACAGAAAAAAAATGTAGAGAAGTTTGTCTTTTCTAGTAGTTAGCAAGATCCATTTCTACTAGTGTAGTTTTGGAAATAAAGAGTATTCTCTAAATTCAGACACAACTCCTCTCTTAGCTCTGGGACAATAAGAAAAATCAAAGAGAAGCTTTTCCCCCTCTCATCTCAGAAGAATAGAACTCTCCCACAAGCTTTTGAGATATTTAACTTAAACATATACAACTCTACCTTGTTGTTCTGAATTAATCACAGTTCCAGATACAGTATAAATGCTTAATAAATTTTGTATTGACTGAATAAAGAATAAATTCTGTTTAGAAGGATTGAATGTATACATTTTCATAAGCTGAGCTGAATAAATCAATGTATAAATGAAGAAAAGTATTTATTATGTGCTTACCATGTGTGAAACTTTATGGCAAGAACTGGGGATACAAATCCAAGTAAAGTGACGTAGTTCCTGATTTGAAGGAACTTAACATTCTAATGGAGTGAGATAATATCTAAAAAGTGAGTTAGAAGGACTTGAGCAAGTATTTGCAGTGACATGGTTTATAAGTGGTCACAAAATAAAGTATCATAATCTTGGGAAACATTAAAAATCACTAATCAAATGAAAAAGGTGACATAAATGTAAATGGCATGCTTTGAAAATAGTCAGGAAACAATATGGATCTGTGATTTGGGAAAAAAGAAAATTAAGCTGCCCTATCAGAGTTCAATATCTTTCTCTTTTATATCTTTGTCTCATATAACTCTATACATGAATTTGTCTTGGTTGGTATCTCAGTGGTAATATAATCCTACCTTTGTCTGAAGAGGAATCTCCTTTACATTGAATTATATAACTTTCTTAAAATAAATGTTCAGTCAAAGATGAATTGTTTTTATGGTTGGAATAATATAAAATCTAGAATACTAAGGAACAATCTGATTTTTTCCCCTCATCTCATTGTTGAGAACTGTCAAGAATTGTCAAAATTTCCATAATGGGTTAGCAGCAGAGTTAGAATTAAACTCAAGTATTATAACTTATAACTAAGTTCCCTTCATTTTATATTTATTTAGTCTTAGTTTGCCTTTTCCCTTTAGCAGTAATCTCTAATTTTGTTATATTTTGTTTGTAATTCTGATGTAATTACATCAGAATTACAAGGAAATATGATTAATTCAATATGGACAACTTAATTACCAAGAAAAACTATTCTAAATCTTGAACTATCTTAATGGACTTATATGACATCAACATTCCATACTTCTCTGACCAATAATATGATGATGATGATGATGATGATGATGATGATAATGATGATATTGATTCTGAAGTCTTTGCTACTTGAGAGAAGCTCTAAGAGCTTGTCTTCTGTTATCATAGCTTTTAAAAACTCAGCAAAATCTTCAAATCACAAATGAATAAATGGTTAGAAGTAAAAGGAATTAATGAATATTTATTAGTAATGTAATTAATCTTATCATCAAGAGGCACAATGTTGGTATAATTTGGGAATTAAAAGATGATTTCCTATGTGAGAGAAATTTAAAGTATTTTTTCATATGACTTTCATTTCATCATCTGAAAATCATCTTTACATATGCTTTGATCATTAATCTATTGGGGAATGTGATTTATTTTTTATTTATTTTTTGCTGAGGTAATTGGGGTTAAGTGACTTGCCCAGGGTCACACAGCTAGAAAGTGTTATGTTTCTGAGGTCAGCTTTGAACTCAGGTCCTCCTGATTTCAGGGCTGGTGTTCTATATACTGTGCCACCTAGCTGCCCCATCATTTATTTTTAAAAATAAAATCAGTACTAGCTTTTTGAAGTATTCTATGATGATTTTTCACCCACACCTGAGTTAGTAATTATTACATATTCCCAAGTTGAAAGATCATGTCCCTCCTAGAATGGATTGTGAATGCGTCTTGAACACTGAGAGAATGAAATGTTCTTTAAAATAATTAAAACTGATTTTAATGTGAAAATAAGGAAAAGTATCAAAGAGTAAGTGGCGAATCTAGACCCATAATAGAGTATGTATGGGTGAAAGATTGTGGCACAGAAGAGAAAAAAAAAAAAGAAGAAGAAGCAACCAAAATTTAGAGTAAGAATATGTAGTTTTTCCCAAAGGGCTCTAAATCAAAAGCACTGATGATGTGGATCCACCAATCTAGAGGAAAATAAAGAGAACATATAGGAAGAGACAGAAGGGGAAAAAAGAGTAGTGATAGTTGGTGACATCTTGTTGAAGCAACTATCTTTTTTTTTATTTTGATATTAGTCATACATATGTCTGTTGCCTTCCATATGCACCTTTTTAAGGTGTGTTGAAGGTCATTTGGATGTGTGACAAATGGATTAGACCTGGCTAAAATAGTTTATAGCAAACAGTCTTGGAATCAGGAAGAGAAGTTCAATAGTATGTCAGATACCTTTAGCTGTGAGACTGAATAAGCCATTTGTTATACTCTTTCTGCCTCAATTTTCTCATTTATAAAATAGGTGGGCTAAAAGCACTTACACTGCAGTTATAAATAAATTAGATAATAAATGTAAAGTTCCTTGAAAAATTTAAAATGGTGTATGAATGATAATTATTACTACAACTATTATCATCAACATTTTTTTTGATTCTTGTGGGTTCAAAGGATAATAGAATAGAAAAAGCATTGCTAAAAGTTATGAATCCTTGGCAAGCAACCGAAGACCTTAGGTGACAAGTAATGTGTTCATTACTTATGCCCATCAAAGGCAAGGACTTCAAGGAGATAATTATTTGAAAAGTAGAAAAACAAGATAGATAAAATAATAGTGTCTTGGAATGGAATCTGTATTTCTCAAGCATAGCCTAAGATGAACTCTTGTCCAAGAATGGAATGAACCTAACATTGATGAGAATCCACAACAACAACAACAAAAGCATTTCACAACATCTTTTATTTCTTCTATAAAATATTTTAAACTGAAAAGAAAGAGGAGTAGAAAAATATGGTGTGGGTGTGGTGTGTGTATTGTCTATATATCAAGTTAGATGTGAAAGAATACATTGTACAATGTAGATATACAATAATTATAATTTAAGGAATACAAATTCCCCAAAATAAATAAATAAAACTCATAACCTTTGTTTTATTTCCAAAGAAGAACAAAATACATGATAATAATTAGTACACAGAAGTAAATTTAACCTCAAAAGTAATACTGAGACTATGTGGTATGGGACCATGACTAGAGAATCATCAGCATAAAGAGGATAATTGAAAACATGAGAATTTATGATGTCATTATGGCAAAAAGTATGGAAGGACAAAAGAAGTCCCAGTATAGCATTGTGGGTGACATACATAGTTAATATTTTGATGAAATCCAAGGAATAAGGTATAAAATCATAATGGGCAGAATTGAATGAAGAATGACTGAAGAAGAAACAGAAGTGATATTACCATTAGGATATATTACAGACAACCATGCCAGAATGTGGAAATAAATTCAGTAAACAGACCACAAGAATAGCACAGGAATAATAAAATAATCAAAAAGAACTTCAATTCTTTTTTTAATGTATGTTAAAATTTTCTCTTTTAAGGGGTACCCAGCTATTAATTTCTTGCCTTAATTTATATTTTTTTTTATTTTTTCAAGGTAAAAAAATAATAAGATGAAATTATAGTATTTTATTTTGGAGGCATTTGGACTTAATGGACTTGCTCACTTTCAATACAGATAGTAAGTATCTGAAACCAGATTTTGAACTCACCTGGTCCTGTCTTCAGAGCTCATACTCTATCAGTTAGATTACCTACTTGTCCCTGAAATTATAGTATTCATAATGTGATTCATAGCAACAAGGTACAGCTGCTCATTAGTGTTAAAATTATGAAAATATTGGTATACTTTTTTATTATATCTAAAATATTCTGGAAAAATTCTTAAATAAATCCGAAATTTTAGGAATACACATTTCAAAAAGATGAGAGAATGTAGAAACTTTATCTTATGAACTAAAATTCTATAGAGGAAGTTGACTTTAAAAAGAAATGAAGAAAATTAAAATGTAAAGTAAAACAAATTTTGGTAAACAAGAAAAGTTTTTAAGAGAGATTTATATTAAGCAACAAATCAAATTTTTAAAAAAATACTGAATAGCTTCAAAAAGAAGTGATTCACAAGTGATCAGCAATGCCTTCATCAGTACTACATCAGGTGTCCATCAATTGGAGAATGGTTGGGTAAACTATGGTATATGAATGTTATGGAATATTATTGTTCTATAAGAAATGACCAACAGGAGAAATACAGAGAGGCTTGGAGAGACTTACATCAACTGATGCTGAGTGAAACGAGCAGAACCAGAAGATCATTATACACTTCAACAATGATACTGTACGAGGATGTATGCTGATGGAAGTGGATTTCTTCAACATAGAGAAGAGCTAATCCAATTCCAATTGATTAATGATGGACAGAACCAGCTACATCCAGAAAAGGAACACTGGGAAATAAATGTAAACTGTTATTTTTACCTTCTGAATCCAATTCTTCCTGTGCAACAAAAAATTTGGTTCTACACACATATATTGTATCTAGAATATACTGTAATATATTTAACATATATAAGACTGCTTGCCATCTGGGGGAGGGGGTTGGGGGAGGAAGGGAAAAAATCTGAATAGAAGTAAGTGCAAGGGATAATGTTGTAAAAAATTACCCATGCATATGTACTGTCAAAAAAATGTTATAATTATAAAATAAAATAAAAATTAAAAAAAAATACTACATCAGGTCAGACTTTAGTTTTTCCTAGATTTTTGTCAGTTTGTTATGATAGTCTAATGAACAAGATGGAATGGTGTGATGGTGGCAGTCACACATAAGAGTTGGATATAGAAATTTTTTTAATTAATTTTGTAATTATAACATTGTTTACAACATTATCCCTTATACTCCCTTCTTTTCCGAATTATCCCCTACTTCCCTCCACCCCCTCACCTAGATGGTAGGCATTGCCATACATATTAAATATGTTATAGTATATCCTAGGTACAATATATATGTGAAGAACCAAATTGTGTTGTTGTTGTTGTTGTTGTTGTTGCAAAGGAAGAATTGGGTTCGGGAGGTAAAAATAACCTGGGGAGAGAAACAAAAAAATGCTAACAGTTTACACTCATTTCCCAGTAATCCTTTTCTGGATGTAGCTGATTCTGTCCATCATTAATCAATTGGAATTGGATTAGCTCTTCTCTATGCTGAAGATATCCACTTCCATCAGAATACATCCTCATACAGTATCATTGTTGAAGTTTATAATGATCTCCTAGTTGTTCTCTTTACACTCAGCATCAGTTGATATCACTCCAAGCCTCTCTGTATTCATACTGTGGGTCATTTCTTACAGAACAATAATGTTCCATAATATTCATATACCACAATTTACCCAAACACTCTCCAATTGATGGTCATTCATTCATTTTCTAGTTTCTAGCCACTATAAAAAGGGCTGCCACAAACATTTTGGCACATAGGAGTCCCTTTCCCTTCTTTAGTGTTTCCTTGGGATATAAGCCCAGTAGTAGTATGGCTGGGTCAAAGGGTATGCACAGTTTGATAACTTTTTGGACAGATTTCTCTCCAGAATGGTTGGATTCTTTCACAACTCCACCAACAATGCATCAGTGTCCCAGTTTCTCCACATCCTCTCCAACATTCATGATTACTTGTTCCTGTCATCTTAGCCAATCTGACAGGTATGTAGTGGTATCTCAGAGTTGTTTTAATTTGCATTTCTCTGATCAATAGTGATTTGGAACACTCTTTCATATGAGTGGAAATAGTTTCAATTTCATCATCTGAAAATTGTCTGTTCATTTTCTTTGACATTTATCAATTGGAGAATGGCTTGATTTCTTATAAATTAAAGTCAATTCTCTGTATATTTTGGAGATGAGGCCTTTATCAGAACCTTTAACTGTAAAAATGTTTTCCCAATTTGTTACTTCCCTTCTAATCTTGTTTGCATTCGTTTTGTTTGTGCAAAAGTTTTTAATTTGATGTAATCAAAATTTTCTATTTTGTGATCAATAATGATCTCTAGTTCTCTTTGGACAAAAATTCCTTCCTTCTCCACAAGTCTGAGAGGTAAACTATCTTATGTTTCTCTCATTTATTTATGATCTCGTTCTTTATGCCTAAATCTTGGACCCATTTTGATCTTATCTTAGTATGTGGTGTTAAATGTGGGTCCATGCCTAGTTTCTGCCATACTAATTTCCAATTCCCAGTAGTTTTTGTCAATTAATGAATTCTTATCCCAGAAGTTGGGATCTTTGGGTTTGTCAAACACTAGATTGCAATTTTTATTCACTATCTTGCTCTGTGAACCTAACCTATTCCACTGATCAACTAGTCTATTTCTTAGGCAATACCAGATGGTTTTGGTGACTGCTGCTTTATAATATAGTTCTAGATCAGGTACAACTAGATCACCTTCATTTGATTTTTTTTTTCATTACTTCCCTTGAAATTCTCAACCTTATGTTCTTCCATATGAATTGTGTTGTTATTTCTTCTACGTCATTAAAATAGTTTCTTGGGAGTCTGATTGATATAGCACAAAATAAATAGATTAGTTTGGGGAGTATTGTCATCTTTATTATATTGGCTCAGCCTATCCAAGAGCACTCAATGTCTTTCCAATTATTTAAATCTGATCTTATTTTTGTGGCAAGTGTTTCATAATGTTGCTCATATAATTCCTGACTTTCCTTTGGTAAATATATTCCCAAATATGTTATAGTATCATCCAGTATTTTGAATGGAATTTCTCTTTGTATCTCTTTCTGTTGGATTGTGTTGGTAATGTATAAAAATGCTGAGAATTTATGTGGATTTATTTTGTATCCTGCAACTTTGCTAAAGTTCTGAATTATTTCTAATAGCTTTTTAGCAGAGTCTTTGGGGTTATCTAAGTATACCATCATGTCATCTGCAAAGAGTGATAGTTTGATTTCCTCATTACCTACTCTAATTCCTTGAATCTCTTTCTTGGCTCTTATTGCCAAGGCTAGCTTTTCTAGTACAATGTTGAATAGTAATGGTGATAGTGGGCAACCTTGTTTCACTCCTGATCTTACTGGGTAAGGCTCCCGTTTATCGCCATTACATATGATGTTTACTGAATGTTTTAAATATATGCTCCTTATTATTTTAAGGAATAGTCCATTTATTCCTATACTCTCAAGTGTTTTTAGTAGGAATGGATGTTGGATTTTATCAAATCCTTTTTCTGCATCTATTGAGATGATCATATGGTTTTTGTTAATTTGGTTATTGATATAGTCGATTATGCTAATAGTTTTCCTAATATTGAACCAGCCCTGCATACCTGGTATAAATCCCACTTGGTATAGTGTATTATCCTGGGAATGATTTTCTGTAGTTTTTTTGCTAATATTTTATTTAAGATTTTAGCACAAATATTCATTAGGGAGATTGGTCCATAAATTTCTTTCTCTGTTTTCAAACTACCTGGTTTAGGTATCAGTACCATGTCTGTGTCATAAAAGGAATTTGGTAGGACTCCTTCAAGCCCTATTTTTTCAAATAGTTTATATAGCATTGGGGTTAGTGGTTCTTTAAATGTTTGGTAGAATGTAAATCCATCTGGTCCTGGGGATTTTTTCTTAGGGAGTTGATTAATAGCTTGTTCTATTTCTTTTTCTGAAATGGGACTATTTATATTATTTACTTCTTCCTCTGTTAATCTGGGCAAGCTATATTTTTGAAGGTATTCTTCCATTTCATTTAAATTATCAAATTTATTGGCATAAAGTTGGGCAAAGTAGCTCCTAACTAATGTTCTAATTTCCTCTTCATTAGTGGTGAGTTCTCCATTTTCATTTTCAAGACTAACAATTTGCTTTTCCTCTTGCCTTTTTAAAATCAGATTTACTGGGGGCGGAGCCAAGATGGCGGAGAAGAAACACACGACTCAGTGAACGTCCTCACTCCCTCACAACCAATTAGATAAAATAAGTCTCAAAATTAGTTCAGGACTGATAGATACCACAAGGACTGGAAGCACGACTTACCAGCTGAAGAGAATCTGGAGTTTCAACAGGAAAGGTCAGTTCTCAGGGGAGGAATAAGAAAGACCAGCACAGACGGTGGGGTAGGGGCACACTGCGCCCATTGCGCTGGGAAGGGCTCTGGGATCGGAGAAGCCACTGAGGTAAAGGAATCTGGCACAGGCTGTTAGCTCTTCTCTGCTAATTATTTAGCAGTTCAGAAGAGAAAGCCAAAATATTTTAAAACTCAGATTAGATTTTCCCCCATCCTGGGGGGTGACTCGGCGGACTCGGCACCAGGGGGCGTGGCCTCAGCTACCTCCTGAGAATAGTTAAGAGACTGACAAGTGGGTGGATACGGCCCAAGGCAACACACACTGCCTAGCTTAGCTGGAGGGAGTGGAACTCAGCTCCAGGAAGTCCCAGAGAAGCGGAACCTTTGAACTAGGGACCTCGGTTTCTGGCAGACACTTCCAGTTTGAGCACAGGGGCTTCTCACGTCACCTGCTGCAAACATCCACTCCCCACCCGGACACATAGCCTGGGCTTCCTGCAGTCTTCACTATTCTACGCCTTCGAAGCACAGTAGTGCTAATCACCTCTGAGGCACTTCCAGGGAGGGGGTGGGGAACTCTCTCCCAGAGCTTTATCTTAGCTCAGGCGGAGGGGCCACTGCATCCATCTGGTCTGGGAGGAAGCTGGTAAAGAAGTAAATAATTTCCTACCCCAGGGACAGACCCCAAAAGATTTTTTTTAAGTATGAGCAAAAAAGCTAGAAAAACTATAGATTCCTTCTATACAGAGAAAGAGCGGGTATCCAACCCCGAGGAAGTTAACAGCAAAGATTCAGAAGATAACAACCTAAAGGGGAACGATTCCTGCCCCCCATCACATAACTCTCTCCTAGAAGAAGCTCTTAAAAAATTGAGGGAGACCGAAGAAAAATGGGGAAAGGAAAGGGAAGCTATGAAATTGGAGTTGGAAAAAATAAAGAATTCACAGGAGATGCAGGGAAACAAAATTAGTGAATTAGAAAAGGTTAAAAAAACACAGGAAAGTAGGATTTCTGAATTGGAAAAGATAAAAAAGTCTCAAGAAAATAGAATTTCTGAATTGGAAAAAGAAAATAATTCTCAAAAAAAAATTAGGGAAATGGAAAAAAATTCAATAGAGCAAAATAATTCATTTAAAAACGAAATTGGGCATTTACAAAAAGAACTAAAAACTGTGAAAGAAGAAAATAACTCCTTAAAAGTCAGGATGGAACAAATAGAAATGAATGATTCACAGAGAACCCAAGAATCAGTCAAACAAAACAAAAAAAAATGAGAAGCTGGAGAACAACGTCAAATACTTACTGGGAAAATCTATAGACCTGGAAAATAGATCTAGGAGAGATAATCTGCGAATTATTGGACTTCCAGAAAACTATGACCAAAAAAAGAGCCTAGATTCTATTTTACAGGAAATTATCAAAGAGAACTGTCCAGAGATAATAGAAACAGAAGGGAAAGTAGATGTGGAAATAATTCATCGAACTCCTTCTGAAATAGACCCTAAAAAAAGAACACCACGGAATATTGTGGCTAAGCTGCAGAATTACCACACAAAGGAGAAAATCCTGCAAGCAGCTAGAAAAAAACAATTTAAATACCAAGGTGCCACAATAAGGGTCACCCAAGATCTGGCTGCCTCCACATTAAAAGATAGAAGGGCCTGGAACCTGATATTCCGTAAGGCAAAAGATCAAGGACTGCAACCAAGAATGAACTACCCAGCTAAGTTTAGCATCTTTTTCCATGGAAGAAGATGGTCATTCAATGAAACAGAGGAATTCTATATGTTTCTAAGAAAAAAACCAGACTTAAACAAAAAAATTTGATCTACATCCACAAGACTAAAGAGAAACAGAAAAAGGTACACAGAACCCTTGAGAACTGTAACTCTGTTGTGGGTATATAAAAAATACTCAAGGATAATTTGATTTTACTGATATAAAAGAAAAAAAGGGGGGTGTAGTAAAGGGAAGGAGGTCGGTTCAGAAAAAGGGGAAGGAGTGATAAAAAGAGGGAAACTACATCCCAGGAAGAGACATAGAAAATACACCATATCTGAGGGAACTTAGTGAGGGGGAGAATCATTATGTGAATCTTACTCTCATCAGAAGAGGCTCAAAGAGTAAATAATTAACATATTTGTTTTTCAGAGAATTTTCTCTCACCTCATTAAAAGGGGGGAGAGGAAAAGGGAAAAGAAAAAGGAGAATAAGTGAAGGGACTTGGAGGGAGGGGGGAGGGATCCTAAAAAAAAAAAAAAAAAAAAAAAAAAAGAGGGAGGGTTGCGCGTCACAAGGGGGGTCTGTAAATTAAATATCGGGGAGGGGGATCAGGGGGGTCAAGGGAAAAAAGCATAATCTGGGGATAATACGATGGCAGGAAATACAGAATTAGTAATCTTTAACTGTAAATGTAAAATGGGATGAACGATCCCATCAAACGGAGACGGATAGTAGATTGGATCAAAAAGCAGACCTCCTACAATATGTTGCCTACAGGAAACACACTTAAAGCAGGGAGATACATACAGAGTAAAGGTAAAAGGTTGGAACAGAGCCTATTATGCTTCAGGTAAAGCCAAAAAAGCAAGGGTAGCTATCCTTATCTCAGATCAAGCAAAAGCAGAAGTAGATCTCGTTAAAAAAGATAAGGAAGGAAACTATATCCTGCTGAAAGGTAGCATAAATAATGAAGCCATATCAATACTAAACATATATGCACCAAGTGGTATAGCATCTAACTTTCTAAAGGAAAAGTTAAGAGAACTGCAAGAGGAAATAGACAGTAAAACTATAATAGTGGGAGATCTCAACCTTGCACTCTCAGATTTAGACAAATCAAACCACAAAACAAACAAGAAAGAAATTAAAAAAGTAAATAGAACATTAGAAAAACTAGGTATGATAGACCTTTGGAGAAAAACTGAATGGCAATAGGAAGGAATATACTTTCTTCTCAGCAGTTCATGGATCCTATACAAAAATTGACCATATACTAGGACATAAAGATCTCAAAATTAAATGTAGGAAGGCAGAAATAATAAATGCCTTCTTCTCAGATCACAATGCAATAAAAGCTACATTCAGTAAAAAGTTAGGGGTAAATAGACCAAAAAGTAATTGGAAACTGAATAATCTCATCTTAAAGAATGACTGGGTGAAAGAGCAAATTATAGAAACAATTAACAATTTCACCCAAGATAATGATAATGATGAGACATCATATCAAAATCTTTGGGATGCAGCTAAAGCGGTAATAAGGGGAAATTTTATATCTTTAGAGGCTTATTTGAAGAAAATTGAGAAAGAGAAGGTTAACGAATTGGGCTTACAACTTAAAAGGCTAGAAAAAGACCAAATTATAAACCCCAAACCAAAAACTAAACTCGAAATACAAAAATTAAAAGGAGAAATCAATAAAATTGAAAGTAAAAAAACTATTGAATTAATAAATAAAACCAAGAGTTGGTTTTATGAAAAAGCCAATAAAATAGATAAACCTTTGGTAAATTTGATCAAAAAAAAGAAAGAGGAAAATCAAATTGATAGTCTTACAAATGAAAAGGGGGATCTTTCCACCAATGAAGAGGAAATTAGAGAAATAATGAGTTACTTTGCCCAACTTTATGCCAATAAATTTGATAACTTAAGTGAAATGGATGACTTCCTCCAAAAATATAGGCTCCCTAGATTAACAGAGGAGGAGATAAATTGCTTAAATAGTCCCATTTCAGAAAAAGAAATAGAACAAGCTATTAATCAACTCCCCAGGAAAAAATCCCCAGGGCCAGATGGATTCACATGTGAATTCTACCAAACATTTAAAGAACAATTAGCCCCAATGTTATATAAATTATTTGAAAAAATAGGGGATGAAGGAGTCCTACCAAATTCCTTTTATGACACAGACATGGTACTGATACCTAAACCTGGTAGATCGAAAACTGAGAAAGAAAACTATAGACCAATCTCCTTAATGAATATTGATGCTAAAATCTTAAATAAGATATTAGCAAAAAGACTTCAGAAAATCATCTCCAAGATAATACACTATGATCAAGTAGGATTTATTCCAGGAATGCAGGGCTGGTTTAATATTAGGAAAACTATTAATATAATTGACCATATTAATAATCAAATTAATAAGAACCATATGATCATCTCAATAGATGCAGAAAAAGCATTTGACAAAATCCAACATCCATTCCTACTAAAAACTCTTGAGAGTATAGGAATAAATGGATTATTCCTTAGAATAATCAGGAGTATATATTTAAGACCGTCAGTAAGCATAATATGCAATAGAAATAAACTGCAACCTTTCCCAGTAAGATCAGGAGTGAAACAAGGTTGCCCACTATCACCATTACTATTCAATATAGTACTAGAAACGCTAGCCTCGGCAATAAGAGCCGAGAAAGAGATTCAAGGAATTAGAGTAGGAAATGAGGAAATTAAACTATCACTTTTTGCAGATGACATGATGGTATACTTAGAGAACCCCAAAGACTCTGCTAAAAAGCTACTAGAAATAATTCAAAATTTCAGCAAAGTGGCAGGATACAAAATAAATCCACATAAATCCTCGGCATTTTTATATATCACTAACAAAATGCAACAGCAAGAGATACAAAGAGAAATTCCATTCCAAACAAATGTTGAGAGTATAAAATATTTGGGAATCCATCTACCAAAGAAAAGTCAGGAATTATATGAGAAAAATTACAAAACACTTGCCACAAAAATAAAATCAGATTTAAATAATTGGAAAGACATTCAGTGCTCTTGGATAGGCCGAGCGAATATAATAAAGATGACAATACTCCCCAAACTAATCTATTTATTTAGTGCTATACCAATCAGACTCCCAAGAAACTATTTTAATGACCTAGAAAAAATAACAACAAAATTCATATGGAAGAATAAAAGGTCAAGAATTGCAAGGGAACTAATGAAAAAAAACTCAGAGGAAGGTGGTCTAAGTGTACCTGATCTAAAGCTATATTATATAGCAGCAGTCACCAAAACCATTTGGTATTGGCTACGAAATAGACCGGTAGATCAGTGGAACAGATTAGATACAAAGGACAAAAAAGGGTACATCTATAGCAATCTAATCTTTGACAAACCCAAAGATTCCAACATTAGGGATAAAAATTCATTATTCGGAAAAAACTGTTGGGAAAACTGGAAATTAGTATGGCAGAAATTAGATATGGATCCACACTTAACACCATATACCAAGATAAGATCAAAATGGGTCCATGATTTAGGCATAAAGAGGGAGATAATAAATAGATTAGAGGAACAGAGGATAATCTACCTCTCAGACTTGTGGAGGAGGAAGGAATTTATGACCAGAGGAGAACTAGAGATCATTATTGATCACAAAATAGAAGATTTTGATTACATCAAACTAAAAAGTTTCTGTACAAATAATACTAATGCAAACAAGATTAGAAGGGAAGTAACAAATTGGGAAAATATTTTTAAAAACAAAGGTTCTGACAAAGGTCTCATTTCCAAAATATATAGAGAACTGACCATAATTTATAAGAAACCGAACCATTCTCCAATTGATAAATGGTCAAGGGATATGAACAGACAATTCTCAGAGGAAGAAATTGAAACTATATCCACTCACATGAAAGAGTGTTCCAAATCACTACTGATCAGAGAAATGCAAATTAAGACCACTCTGAGATACCACTACACACCTGTCAGATTGGCTAAGATGACAGGAACAAATAATGACAAATGTTGGAGGGGATGTGGGGAAATTGGGACACTAATACATTGCTGGTGGAGTTGTGAAAGAATCCAGCCATTCTGGAGAGCAATCTGGAATTATGCCCAAAAAGTTATCAAACTGTGCATACCCTTTGACCCAGCAGCGCTACTACTGGGATTATATCCCAAAGAAATACTAAAGAGCGGAAAGAGACATATATGTGCCAAAATGTTTGTGGCAGCTCTTTTTGTTGTAGCTAGAAACTGGAAGATGAATGGATGTCCATCAGTTGGAGAATGGTTGGGTAAATTGTGGTATATGAAAGTTATGGAATATTATTGCTCGGTAAGAAATGACCAGCAGGAGGAATACAGAGAGGGTTGGAGAGACTTAAATCAACTGATGCTGAGTGAAATGAGCAGAACCAGAAGATCACTGTATACTTCAACAACAATACTGTATGAGGATGTATTCTGATGGAAGCGGAAATCTTCAACATAAATAAGATCCAACTCACTTCCAGTTGATCAATGATGGACAGAGGTAGATACACCCAGAGAAGAAACACTGGGAGGGGAATGTAAATTGTTAGCACTAATATCTGTCTGCCCAGGTTGCATGTACCTTCGGATTCTAATGTTTATTGTGCAACAAGAAAATGATACTCACACACATGTATTGTACTTAGACTATATTGTAACACATGTAAAATGTATGGTATTGCCTGTCGTCGGGGGGAGGGAATAGAGGAAGGGGGGGTATTTTGGAAAAATGAATACAAGGGATAATATTATAATATATATATATATATATATATAATAAAAAAAAAAGATTTCACTAAAAAAAAAAAAAGTGAATACAAATGGTAGAGTAAAAATTCAATTAACAAAAGGAGAGTGATTCAAGAAAATTATGGAATATCAATTAATAAACTTGGTAAAATGGTACCAAAAAAAAAAGGTTGAAGAAAATAACTTTAAAAACCTAATTGGAAACTAGAAAATAGTATGGTAGAAACTAAGCATAGACCATTATCTCAAACCTTATACCAAAATAGGGTTGAAATGGTTTCATGATTTAGACATAAAAGGTTATAATATAAGCAAATTAGGAGAACAAAGAATAGTTTATTTATTAGATTTTTGGAGATGGGAGGAATTTATGACCAAATAAGAAATAAAGAATATTATGAAAAAAAAAAAAATAAAATAAAATCAGATTTACTAAGGGTTGTCTATTTTGTTGGTTTTTTCATAGAACCAACTCTTAGTTTTATTAATTAATTCAATATTTTTTTTCTTTTCAATTTTATTAATCTCACCTTTTATTTTTAGAATTTCATGTTTCGTGTTTGTCTGGGGGTTTTTCATTTGTTCCTTTTCTAGCAATTTTAGTTGTAAGCCCAATTCGTTGACCCTTTCTTTCTCTATTTTATGCCTGTAGAGATATAAAACTTCCCCTTATTACTGCTTTGACTGTATGCCACACATTTTAGTATGATGTCTCATTATTGTCATTTTCTTGGGTGAAGTTATTTATTATGTCTATGATTTGCTGTTTTACCCAATCATTCTTTAGTATAAGATTATTTAGTTTCCAATTATTTTTTGGTCTGTTTTCCCCTGGCTTTTTATTAAATGTAATTTTCATTGCATTGTGGTCTGAAAAGGATGTATTTACTATTTCTGCCTTACTGCATTTGATTTTGAGGTTTTTATGTCCTAGTATATGATCAATTTTTGTATATGTTCCATGAACTGCTGAGAAGAAAGTGTACTCCTTTCTGTCTCCATTTAGCTTTCGCCAAAGATCTATCATATCAAACTTTTCTAGTATTCTATTTACTTCTTTGACTTCTTTCTTATTTATTTTGTGGTTTGTTTTATCTAATTCTGAGAGTGCAAGGTTGAGATCTCCCATTTTTATAGTTTTGCTGTTTATTTCTTTTTGCAGCTCTCTAAATTTCTCTTTTAAGAATTTAGCTGCTGTACCACTTGGTATGTATATGTTTAATATTGATACTGCTTCATTATCTATGCTATCCTTTAGAAGGATATAATGACCTTCCTTAACTCTTTTAATTAGATCAATTTTTGTTTTTGCTTGATCTGAGATGAGTATGGCTACCCCTGCTTTTTTGGCTTCACCTGAAGCATAGTCGATTCTGCTCTACCCTTTTACTTTTAGTTTGAATGTATCACCCTGTTTCAGGTGTGTTTCCTGTAAACAACCTAAAGTAGGATTCTGGCTTTTAATCCAGTCTGCTAATTGCTTCCTCTTTATGGGGGAGTTTATCCCATTCACATTTATGGTTAGAATGACTAATTCTATATTTCTTGCCATCCTATTAACCCCTGCTTATGATTTCCCCTTTCCTTCCCTCTTACCCACCTACCTAGTATTAAACTTGTGAACACCACTTGCTTTTCACAGCCCTCCCTTTTTAGCATCCTTCCCCCACCTTAAAGTTCTTCTTCCTGTTTTACCCCTTTTTTCTCACAATTTCTGTATTCCCTTCCCATTAGCTTACTCTTTCCCTCTCACTTTTCAATGAAGTGGAAGAAGTTTCACCATAAATCAAATATGCCTATTGATATACACTATGTTCCCATCCTTTCTTTCTCTCAGATATAATAGGTTACCTTTGCCTCTTCATGAGATGTCGTACCATCACTTTCCCCTTTTTTATGATATAATTTCCTTTCCACCTCTGGTTTCTAGGACAAATTATAAATGTGTTATTTACATATCTTTATGACAGAAATATAGTTCTCAAGATTTCTTTTTACCTTTTTAGAGATCTCTTGAGTTCTGTATTTAAAGATCAAACATTTTGTATAGATCTGATTTTTTCATCGAGAATTCATTTATTTTGTTAAATGTCCATCTTCTTCCCTGGATTCTGAGGCTCTAAGAACACACTGAGTCATTTTGGGTGGGGGTGGGGGTGGCCCGGTCCAGAGAAATGCTAGCTTTCTGGGGTTTTATTCTTTACCTTCGGTGTTTACACCTTCTCTGCTGCTCCTGGCTTGCTGCCAAGACGGAACATCCACACTGGGCTAAAAGTCTTTTTGCCGAAACAGAAGAGATCACACCCCTCCCCCCTCTGGTCTGAGCTGTGTGAGCTGCCTGCCTCACTCTCACTGCCTGACCTCAGTCTGTGCCCAGTCTGTTTGACCCTCCCCCAAGCAAACACAGACCTTCTCTGGTGAATTTCAAGGATGTATTCTGTTGGTGATTATTTGTGGGTTTCTTTTCCGGTCAAGCATTAATTCCAAAGCTTGTCATGAAGTAAGTCCTGAGAGAAAATGCAAAGCTCAAGCAGCTGTCTGCCTCCATGCCGACATCTTGGCCAGAAGTAGTTATAGAACTGTTTGAATGACTAGAGTTACAATGTAGTCATTAATGAATCATTTTGGAGGAAGGATCTCTATTCATGTCTTGCACAACATTTTTTTTCTCACAAGCGTGGATGAAAGATTATATATATATATATATATATATATATATATATATATATATATATATATATATATGGTTTTCAAGGCCATGAATTAAAAAGATTTAACATGATTATCCTTAAATGCTAATGATGAAAAAATCAAATGAGGTGGAATTAAGTTGGGATAAATACAAACACAGGTTCAATAATCAAACATATAAATCCAACATTTCTGAAGCTTGTCTAAAAAAAAGTTTATGCTAAAAAAGAAAGTTCCAATTATTTTAATGTAACATAACACAAATTTGAATTATTAAGATAAAGATTTGAAACTTGTTTGGCATGAAATTCTGGAAAGCCTATAATTTTTATGTTTTTCAGGCAACTAAGTTGTTCTTTACTAAGATCACAGATTCCTCATTTTTACATATTTGAGAAAAATACAATTATACTTGCATTAAAAATAAAAGTGTCCAAAATAATATATTTGTTTGGTTTGTTGTAAATTTCCCTGTAAACATTAATGGGTCATTGTTTTTACTCTGAGCACCATGATTTAGGTAGGACTGGAGATTACCTTATGAACAAGCAGGATATTAAGTGACTAGGATCTTCATACTAAGAATCCTTGGATATTCTGAAATTAGCCTTTAGAATGATACAAGGAGGACATAGCAGCCATTATAAGATTTGATATAATTTTGACGAGCAAGAAATTGGATTTTCTTTAGAGCTAGAAGAAAGAGTAAGAGTAAAGGGAAGAAGTTGGTAAGAAGCAGATTTTTGTTTCATTTAAGGAAAAATTTTCTAAAATTTTAGAATTTTATTTTCCTATTTTCCTCAATTTTCCTAAAAATATAGGATGGCCTTAAGAAGTATTGGATTCTCCCCAAAAAGAATGCTTCATCCAAAGGCTAGGTGCTCACTCATTGGGAATATTGCAAAAACTTTTGTTAAAAAAAAAAAAAAAAAAAAAAAAAACAAAAAACAAACAAACAAACCAAAAAACTATAAAGTTCAGTAGAAGCTATCTGAGTAACTTCCAATTATCTGATTTTAAGATTTAAAAAAATTGTAGGGTATTGTCATTTGTGTTCATTTAAATGAATACAAATGACTATGTTTTGTATGATCTCTTGAATTTCTAGTAAGTCAAATATCCCGTCAATGTAACTGATTCTCAGATCCTCATATTAAATCCTAGTCTCCTGAAATTTAATTGATTGTTTGATGCTATGGAGACACACGACTTTATCTAATTTTGTAGTGATATAGATTGCATTGAGTTATTTTTACTCTTTTGATACAATACTCAGAAGGTACAGACTAAGAAAATCATGCTAAGTTGTATTTCTATAATAGAAATGGAAATAGGAAATAGAAATAAACAGATATTTTTTCATATGCACCTATATATTTACATGTTAAAGTTAATAGGCAAAGTTGTATTAGTGAAAAAGTCTAATTATAAATATTAGCAATTTAGAATTTTAATAATAATCAGAATAGCTGAAGATAAACATCTTTATCAGTGTGGATAATTGAGAATGTGGAGTAGAAATATAAAAGACAAGAAATATAATAATCCAGTATCAACTAGGTAACATTATGAATGCTTCTTCAATTCTGAAATCAATAGTTTCTGGATCAGATGATTTAAAGCTTAACAGGTACCTCCCACTATATACAAATTTGCTTCATAATTTTTCAGATTTTATTCAACCAGGAAAGATTAGAGAGTATCCTGTGTAAAATAAAAACAGAAGGGTGATAAAGGAAAAAAAAAAAGAAATGAAATGAGACTGATGTGAAAAAAAAATTAATAAAGTGATAAAATTGATACAAAGATAAAATAGGCACAAAAATGCAGAAACAAAACAAAACAAAACAAAACATTTAAACAGAATTAGCCCAATGTAAAGGGAACAGAAATTTATTGAATAAAATAAATGAATAGGCAAAATGGAAAGAAGTATAAAAGCTCACTTTAGAAAATGATTCCTTAAAGATAAGAATTAGGAAAATAGAAGCTAATGAATCTGGGATATATTTAAATAAATAAATAAAGGGCAGATAGTTGGTGAATGGGGTAGAGAACCAACCCCGGAGTCAGGAAGACCTGAGTTCAACTGTCACCCTTCCAAGCTTGTGATCTTAGGCAAATCATTTTACCCCAATTGTCTTGCCAATAAATAAATAAATAAACAAATAAATAAATAAATAAATAAACAGCCAAACAAATGAATTTTTAAAATGGGATTAAGCAAATAAACAAATAAAAATAAATATATATTTTAAAAGAATAGAATCAAAGAATAAATGGAATAATAAAAAAGAACATGTGTTATACATTATCAGAAAAGCAGCTATTCTGGAAAAATAGATTAGTGAGAAATAACTTAAGTACTGGCATACCTGACAGCCAAGATCAAAGAAATACCTTAGAAAACATATTTCCAGAAATTATAAAGGAAAAATGACTGAGTTACAATTCCTGAGAGCAAAATAGTAACTGAAAGAATTCATCACTTAACTCCTAAAAGAGACCGTAAAATGAAAACTCCCAAAGATAGTTTAGTCAAATTCAAGAGCTCCAAGGTTAATAAGATAATTGTGCTAGTAGCCAAAAATGAAAAAAAAAATAGTTAAAATATTGTGAAACCAACAATGAGAATTATATAAGATTTAGTAGCCAGAATATTAAAGAAGCAGAAATTTTAAGATATAATATGCTAGAAGGTTAAGTAGTTTTTTAACCAGCAAAAATAAATATAAAACTTCAGAGATTTGATGAAATAGAAGACATTTAAGAATTCCTGATGAAAAGATCAGAGTGAATAGAAAATGTTATATTCAAAAACAATTCTCAATATAACACAAAAAAGGGAAAATATGGAAAAGTATTCATAAATTATTCAGTTAAGTTAAACTGTTCACATTCTAATATGGGAAGATGATACATGTAACCCCTCATAACTTTATTATTATTGGGGCAAGTAAAATGAGTTTGTAGACAGAGAACATGAATATGAACCAATTATGTATTATTTTGGGATGATTTTCAAAAAGTGGATTTCCATTTTTTATAGCTTTTTATTTACAAGATATATGCATGGGTAATTTTTTAGCATTGAAAATTGCAAAACTTTTTGTTCCAACTTTTCCCCTCCTTCCCCCCATCCCTTCCCCCAGATGGCAGGTTGACCAATACATGTTAAATATCTTAAAGTATAAGTTAAATACAATATATGTATACATGTCCAACAGTTATATGCTGTACAAAAAGAATCAGACTTTGAAATAGTGTACAATTAGCCTGTGAAGGAAATCAAAAATGCAGGCAGACAAAAATAGATGGATTGGGAATTCTATGTAGTGGTTTATAGTTATCTCCCAGAGTTCTTTCCCTTGGTGTAGCTGGTTCAGTTCATTATTGCTCCAGTAGAATTGATTTGGTTCATCTCATTGTTGAAGAGGGCCACATCCATCTGACTTGATAATCAAATGGTATTGTTGTTAAAAGTATATAATGGTCCCCTGGTCCTGCTCATTTCACTCAGCATCAGTTCATGAAGGTCTCTCCA
Organism: Sminthopsis crassicaudata; assembly: GCF_048593235.1. Taxonomy (NCBI): domain Eukaryota; kingdom Metazoa; phylum Chordata; class Mammalia; order Dasyuromorphia; family Dasyuridae; genus Sminthopsis; species Sminthopsis crassicaudata. The sequence continues at coordinate 121,304,941 of NC_133617.1, forward strand.
GGCCTCTCTGTATTCATCCTGCTGATCATTTCTCACAGAGCAATAATATTCCATAATATTCATATACCAAAATTCATTTAGCCATTCTCCAATTGATGGGCATCCACTCAGTTTCCAGTTTCTAGCCACTATAAAGAGGGCTGCCATAAACATTCTTGCACATACAGGTCCCTTTCCATTCTTTAAAATCTCTTTGGTATATAAGCCCAGTGGTAACACTGCTAGATCAAAGGATATTCAGTTTGATAACTTTTTGAGCATAGTTCCAAATCATTCTCCAGAAAGGCTGTATGTATTCACAATTCCACCAACAATGTATCAGTGTCCCAGCAAAAAATAGATTTCCAAAAGGAGATACACAAGATCTTTTAGAGCTGAATAGAACATGAGGGGGTGGTAGGCAATGTTTAAACTTTACTTTCATTAGAATTGGTTCAAAGCCAAAAAAAATAGATAGATATATATGTACTTTGTACACCCATACACCCATACACACACACACACACACACACACACACACACACACACACACTCAGGTATAGAGGTTTATCTTACCAAACAGGGAAAAAGGAAAAGAAGATAAGAGAGATGGGAGTAGAAAGAAGATGATCGAAGGGAAAATAGATTAAGGTAGGCAATGGCCAGAAGCAAAACAGACTTGAGGATAGACAGCATAAAAAAAGAGGACTTAAAAAAATAGAAAAAAAATGAAAGAGAGAAATAAAAATTTGCAATCATAAATGTAAACAGGATGAGCTCACTCTTAAAATATTAAAATAAAATAATAGCAGAATGTGTTAAAAACTAAAATCTAATAATATGTTGTTTATAAGAGAAACACTACCAACAGAAAGAAACACTACCAACAGAAAGAAACACAAAAAAGGCTTGAACAGCATTTATTATGCTTCAGCTAAAGTTAAAAAACCAAGTCAGATGTAGGCATCATCTCATACAAAGCAAATAGCAAAAATAGACTTATTAAAAGTAAAAGCCAGGGAAACATCATTTTGCTAAAGTAATAAAAACAATGAAGTAATATAAAATATGATTTTCTCTAATAAAGGATTCATTTCCAAATATGTAAGTGATATAAGAACCATTCCCCAGTTGATAAAGTGTTAAAGGATATGAGTAGGCAGTTTTCAGAAAACAAAACTAAACAAATCAAGATTATCTTGTAGTCATATTTTTAAAAAATGCTCTGTTACTAAAGATTAGGAAAAGGCAAAATAAAATATCTCTGAGATACCACCTCACATCTATTAGAAATAATAGATGCAGCAGGGGATACGGAAAAATAGAGACATATAAACTTTTGGTAAATTATGAATTAGTCTGACATTTCTCTGAAAAAAAAATTGGAACCATGCCCAAAGGACTATAAAACTTTGACTCTATGACCCAGAAATACTAATAGTGGATCAAAGAAAAAGGAAAAAGCATTTTTATAGACAAAAATATAACAGGGGCAGTTAAATGATACAGTGGATAGAGCAATAATGCTGGAGTCAGGAGGACTTGCATTCAAGTTCAGTTTCAGACAGTTAATACTTCCTAATATACCCTACTTCTCTAGGCAAGTCACTTAACCCCAGTTTCCTGACACCCCCCCACACACACACATGTAAAAAAGCTCTTCTTGTGGTTGCAAAGAATTAGATATTGAAGGCATGCTCAGTAATTTGGGAGTAACTGAACAACTCATGTCATATAATTGCAGTTAGGTATTATTGTGGTGCAAGAAGTGACAAGGGATGTGGTTTTTGAAAACAACAATATGGAAAGAACATAAACTGATGTAAAATATAGTGAGAAAAACCAAGAGATCACTGTGCACAATAATAGTAATGTTAAAATGATGATCAGTTGGGAAAGAATTGGCTTCTCAGAACAATGCAATGATCTAAGATAATTCCAAAGGATTAAAGATGGGGGAGGGAGGAAGTATCTACTCCTAGAGACAGGATTGATGAACTCTGAGTAACAATGAAATAAATTTTGTTTTTTACATCTCCTTTAATTCATCCACTAATTCTGTTTTTCTTTTATCTATATTAGCAATATGGAAATGTTTTGTATGATTTAACACATATAATTCATATAATATTGCTTGCCTTCTCAGTGGATTTGGCAGGGATAGGAGGGAACAAGATATTAGAACTCAGTTTGAAAAGAAAAAAATTAAAATAATTTTATTGTAAAAATAACAGTAACACTGCACTTTGATTTGGGTACTGACTGGCTCTACCACTGTCTATGAGACCTTGGGGAATTGACTAAACCTTTGTGACTCTCAGATTCCTTGTCTGTCAAATATGTTCATAAATTCATATTTTGTATACATGCACAGATGATATATGTGTACATTATTTTATATATGACTTCTAATAATATAAATTAATATAGTATCAATAATCATAGACAAATATAGAAATAGGAAGATAGTTTATATATGTATATATGTATATACAGAAACAGAGAGAAAGAGGGAGAGAAACATTGTATTACTTACATTTTTGGCTATTGCAAAGAGAATTCTTTGCAAATTCAGATATTTGTAAGCTCTATCATGATGTCATAGAACTTGAGTTTTTCTAGAAAGGTCTATTCCTCATCTCAACCCAGTCCATTGAAGTCTCTTGTGCTGGACAATCATTACAATATCAACTTGAAGGGAAAGACATTTACTACATTCATTTTTGTGATTCACCTCATTTAAAATCAAGCAAAGTGGCATCCTAATGAATGTTATTTTCCTACAGTAAAACAATAAGTACATTTTCAAAGTTTTTTTTTCTTATGAGGAATAAAGGAAAGAATGACTTTGATTAATTTCCTGGGAGATGCTACAATATAGCATCATTTCAGAACTTCATCCATTACAATATTTGTTTCTGCAGAACAGTTAAATGTTTAAGGAGTCTGTTAAAACTTTTGCTTGAAAACTATGGGAATTATACAAGCTCTGAACTTAGAACAAGTACATGTATACACACATACAAATTTGCTCCAAAGAGAATTAGTGATTAGCAAATATATATACATATATATATGTGTGTGTGTGTGTGTGTGTGTGTGTATACATATATATATATATATATATATACATATATATATATATATATTTATTTATTTATTTAAATGACATGTTTTGCAAATATGTAGAAAACATCTACAATTTGAACTACCAGTTTTTAATGAATGCCTCCTGCCAGATACTGTCAGACCCAATGATGAGGGAAGATGAAGGTGATGAAAGTCAGTTTTCATGGCAGTTGAACTCCTGAAACTCACAGAACTGACAGAATAAGTTACTTAAAATTATTTCCCTCTCCTCTCAGTATTACCATAAAAATACCACAGAAATTTATCTTTAAAAATAAGGGCAAATAAGATCATGTTCAACTGAACAGGTTGTTCCAGGGGGTATTATTATTTTCTTTAAGGCTTTTATCTTCTATTCATTTTTTTTTTTTAAACTCCTTATATTTGTCATTTCCCTAATAGCCAAGATTAGTATATGGTGATAGAAATATTACTGAGTCTATTACATAAGGGAAGATATAGCAAGTCTTTGTATAGTTAAATGAAGCACAAATTATTTAATAAGAATCAGAATCATTGGATTCCCTAAAGATAGTATAAGACAATAAACAAGACATTACCAGAAGAGCCCAAAGAAATGCCTTCAGAGTGTTTTTACTTAGGTCTGAATGAATGTATGTTACATTCATTTTTAGTGTAATTTAAATGCAATTGAGCAACTCCTTCTCGTTAGGTCTGTTTCTCTCACTATATTTTTTTTAAACAATCCAGTAATAAAAGGTACCTTAGTTAGAACTTATTGTCTGAGATGGTGACTGCAAAAGTTAGTTCTCTTTATACCACGAGTACTGCCACACACATACAAACACACACACACATACACACATACTATACACAATGTTTCAAAAACCTTAGTGCAGTTTTAAGTTATTAAACCTGTATATTAATATGCATCAATACATAAATCTTATCTATATTTTTCCTGTAAAGGGCTGAAACTGAGTAGGTGCACTTGGACAACCAAGCACTTAAGGCTAATTACTTATTGGACAATACTCTATAGAATATGCTTGGAAAATGGCCCTTCCCACTATTCTGTGTTGACTCAATCTGTTGGTGTATACAGAGAATTGTGGGAAGGACTAGGGGATGGAGTAAGACAAGCCAAAGGTACTTTTGGGAGAGAGGACAAGAAGGGAGGTGAGAAGATCTGTGTCCATTCCAATTCCCTTCTACCTCTAAAGACCAAGAATAAAGACCAAGGACTTTTGCTTATCCCGACTCTGGCTGATTCTAAAGTATCCAGGGTGCTAACTTGGTCCTCACATTCTTCGATATTACTTTTGCCTAATTCAGGCATTTAAACCTTCTCTTTGTTTTCAGATTCAATACTCCATTATGTCACATTTCGGTTTTTTTTTTTGTTTGTTTGTTTGTTTTTGTTTTTTGAGGCTGGGGTTAAGTGACTTGCCCAGGGTCACACAGGTAGGAAGCATTAAGTGTCTGAGATCATATTTGAACTCAGGTCCTCCTGAGTTCAAGGCTGGTGCTCTAGCCTCTGCGCCACCTAGCTGCCCCTGTTTCTTTTCATAGAATGCTGATATACTAGAAGAAGATAAACTACATCCATTCACAAAAACAAAAACAAATAGACACAGGAAAAGAACAGCAAAAACTCTTCTAGATTAGAAGTTGGTGAGATAATATCCATAACCTGTGTAACATATTCCCAGAATCATTTAACTTGACTCAGAACTTGATCACTGGGAAGTATATGCAGAAGATATTGAATAGGTCTGTCTGGCTTGAAGTACTCTATTTTTTGTGTATTGTGAAACATAAATATCGTTTACTCTTCAGCACTTTTGCTTTTTCAGGATATTTATATATGGAAAGTAAGGTGGAGAAATGGAGTTAACCATCTTGATTTAGTTCTAACCCACAATTCTCCTTGAATAATCTGATCATGGAAACAAAAGGATACCACTATACTGAGTTGGTGTGTTTTGGGGCTTTGAAAGAGAATCATTGGAAAACTTGGTTTGTTTACATACATACAAGTCAATTTTCCTTCTTGACTATAGCCTATATCAAAGCAATATATATATATATATATAGATAGATAGATAGATAGATACATACATACATACATACATACATACATATATAATATATATGTATATATGTATATATATACATATATTCATAAAGACAAGTATCTGCATAACATGAATAAACACAAATTTTTTTAAAAATTTCCCCTCCTGAAATATCCTAATAAAACTCAATGCTTAAGTCTATCTTTAATCTTTTCTTTAAAAAGCAACAGCAGAAAGAACTAGCATTTTAAACATCATACTCATTTTAGCAAGACTCAAGAGAAGAAGATAAATTATTGATGACTCCTTTAATTTCAGATGTCTTATCTGTAGTGTCAGAGTATTAATAGAAAAAAATTCAAATGGATAATGGAGAAAACCTGTCTGTCTTTGAGTAATTTTTTAAAATAAAAATTGATTAGAATTTTATGAGTAAATTTCATGACATTTTCCTATTGTATCTCGGTCTTTTTCTGAATACTTTGTCATCTCTCTACTCCTCCTACTGTTTTGGTTTTTGTGACACATCCTGATTTTGTCTTTTAACCCTTTGCACTGAGGCAAGTATTAAATTTATTGTTAGAAAGTATGATAATATACCTAGTTGCTTTTTATACACTAGCAAAATTCTAGTAAAATTATCAAAAGAAGAGAACACAATGGTGTGTCTTCCCCACATTGAAAAGAAAAAATTTTAATAAAAATTCAAAATCAAAAAATAGGTTGGAAAAATAAGCAAACTAGGAAAAAAAACTGATCATTAAAAAAAATCAACTTTGGTGAAAAGAAAAATCAAGAAAAATTCAAAAGAAGACAAGGTAGTCAAAACAGCTATAGGGAAAATCTGAAAGAAATTTTGAATTGGACATAAGCCCAGGAAAAAATTCCTAGAAGAACCAAAATTTGAGTAATTTTTTAAAATAAAAATTGATTAGAATTTTATGAGTAAATTTCATGACATTTTCCTATTGTATCTCTGTCTTTTTCTGAATGCTTTGTCATCTCTCTACTCCTCCTACTGTTTTGGTTCTTGTGACACATCCTGATTTTGTTTTTTAACCCTTTGCACTGAGGCAAGTATTAAATTTATTGTTAGAAAGTATGATAATATACCTAGTTGCTTTCTATACACTAGTAAAATTCTAGTAAAATTATCAAAAGAAGAGAACACAACAGTGTGTCTTCCCCACATTGAAAAGAAATAAATTTTAATAAAAATTCAAAATCAAAAAATAGGTTGGAAAAAATGAGCAAACTAGAAAAAAACAAACTGACCATTAAAAAAATCAACTTTGGTGAAAGAAAAAATCAAGACAAACTCAAAAAAACCCAAGATAGTCAAAACGGGTATAGGGAAAGTCTGAAAGAAATTTTAAATTGGACATGAGCCCAGGAAAAACATTCCTAGAAGAACCAAAATTTTATTTTCAATGACAAATAAGTGGTACAGGAAAAATTAGGTAAGTAAATGAGAATGAGGGGGAAAATCATGAAAATATTATAGCTTAGTTAAAAAGGTACAAAAACAATAAAGAAAATATTTGAAGTGAATAGAATCAAAAGAACATTGTTCAGAGCAACTACAAGATTATATGATGATCAATTCTGATACATGTGGCTCTTTACAATAGAAAGATGATTCAGGAAGTTCCAATGGTCTTGTTATGCAAAGAGCCTGAGAGACAACTCTGGGAACTGAGTGTGAACCTACATAGTATCTTCAATTGTTTTGTTTTTTGCTTGCAGGGAGGGAGATGAAAACACCAATGGAAAATGGGGAATCAAACCTGATTAGTGGGTTTCTGAAGGGTCTCACTTGAAAAGATATACATAAATTCATCAACATGGGAGTTATTATATAAGCACATGGTAATACAGGCTAGTAGTAATGTAACAAACAACATGAATCAACATGAGGAATTATACATGTCCATAAATTGTAGAAATCGTACAAAACCAATCTATTATCCATTATTTCATGTGTTAGGAATCTAAGATTCCTACAAGTTTTGAAGTCCTGCAATAGTCTCATCATGTGTGAGGGAATCCAATGATTTCTGCAGATTTTGAAGTCTTACCATGTCTCAGGGAATACAATGATTCCTGCCGGTTTTGAAGTTCTGCAACAGTCTTATCAACAATTTTTCGTCCCAAGGCATCCAATGATTTTTATGGGTTTTGAAGTTTTGTAACAGTCTCTATCAGCCATGTTCTTTCAGTGTCAGATGTTTCTTAGGTCTTCTCCTTTGTTTTGAGGTTTTTCTCTTTTTCTGTCTCTCTCTGATGGACAAGACAAATATGGCTCGTTGTCACCCATCTGATTCCTACTGTTCTGTAGAGATACAATCAAACCCTTTCCCCCAAGCAATTAACCTATCTGGTCTCTTCCATTCATCACTTACTGGATTTCTCCACATCACCTGACGGTTACATTGGAACTGCTCACACTGGACACTGTGCTTCTGTCAGGTTAAAAAGCCTGTATTCTCCCCCACTGTAATCCCTTTCTCCTATTTGTTTGCTTTTTGGCTAATTGATCATGTAATCCCTTTCTCCCATCTGATTGCTTCTCTGCTGATTGATCATATCAGGGTATTGAGCTTCTAAAGACTCTCTGGGCTGCCATCATGTCCCACCTGTTTTTTGTTTGACATCTGGGAGCTGGGCTCTCCCTCTCATTTCCCTGGGTCAATCTACATTCCAAGGCCCAATGGAAGCCCTTGTTGCATTTTGAACATGGGATTTTGGATCTTGTTCTCTCACCCTGTCCTCTCACTCTATTTCTTTGCCTACATTCAGCTTTGAGATGCCCTATTTTACCACATTGAAAGCATTGAAAAGTCTCTCTGGAAATCCTGTCTTCCCATGTTCTGTATCATAGCCTGGGTATAAAAAGCATTTGTGCCCACTGTGGCACATCATCTTATGATCTCCTCTAAAGGAGCATCCTCATTTAGTCCCAGAATAATTCTTCTACAAACCTCATTAGCATTTTCTCTAGCAAGTTGTTTGATCATTATTCCTGTTGCTGAGTTTTTATCAATGGTTCTTGTGACAACTGTCTGCAGACATCCCACAAAATCAGCAAATAGTTCATTTGGACCTTGCTCTATTTTCGTGAAAGCTTCCCCTATCTTGTTTTTCTGGGAGAGTGCTCCATGCTTTTATAGCAGCAGCAACAATTTCCTCATATGCTATCAAAGGGTAATTAATCTGTGCTAAAGTGTCTGCATACTGACCTTTACCTGCTAGTTGTTCAAAGATGATTTGTATATTAACTCCAGTCTGCCTATTTCATTGGTCTTGTATTCTACATAGTTCATTATATTCCAAAAGCCACAACAAGTTTTTTTTCCAGGTTCTAAATATGTCCTTGCTATAGATTTCCAATCACTAGGGGTTAAATTTCATAAACCAAATTCTCTAGTACCATCTTAACATAAAATTACGTAGCACCATAAAGAGTGCTACCCTTTTTCAAATCCTTTATGATTTCCAGATCAAAAGGAGTATATCTTCTCTTTTCTTGACCTGAAGAGTGAAACTCTTGAATAACAGAGTAGCTTCTATTAAATCAGATATATCCTGATTTTTTTTAGCTTTAACCAGTGCCTTTTGTAATGTTGTCATAGGCAGTTTCATAGGTGATGTCACTGCCCCTCCCCCTCCTCCTCCTCCTTCCACCCATAAAAAGTTATTTGAGGGGGAGGGTAGGTCAGGGAATGGGAAATGCCCTAACGACTCCTGCTGTGAAGCACCACATTCCTTAATTTCATCAGAATTGCACTTAACTCCTTTCTTTTCTAAATATTTATTCTTTTCAACTTTTTTTTTTCAGTAACATCCCCCTCCTGTTCTTTCTTCTTTTAACTTATTCTAATACTTATGTAATTCATAAAGCCAATTGTATTGTTATGTGTATAGAATGTTTCTTTAGCAAGTGAATCAGGACCATTATCATTGTAATATTTACTTAGTTGCTATTCTACTAATCTCCACTTGTCTGGATCTAATTCTTATTCCTTAGAGAACCAAGGAGAGGAATACTGTAATGTTTCTAAATGTTCAGTGATTTGCTCCCAAGTTACAATTAAATCTTGATTTTATGAGTCTAACCATGCTTTCTACACATTTTCCTTCAGGTGAAAAAGGCTCTTTTCTAAACATTTGTCCCATTTCAATTGGTTTAACCCTTAATAAAGTTTCCTTTTCTGTTTTTGTACTTACCCTAATTTCTGGGTCACAGAGACTTTTTCGCTGAACTCCCAATCCTGCTAGTCTGGACTGCTGATTGTAAATCCTTACTACCACGTTTGGACACCAAAATGTAGTGTTCTGGTTGTTTTTTTGGAGGTTTCAGCAGATTAATGCTAAACTAGATAACCATTGTCTTATCAATTCTACTTAGCACCTTTTAAGAATCCTTGTTTCAAGTACAGAGCTCTGGCCCAAAACACTAGGGCAAGAGGAAAAAGAGGTACAAAAATTCACTAATGAAAATAATTCTTTAAAAAGGAGAATTGGCCAAATGGAAAAAAACACAAAAGCTCACTAAAGAGAATAATACCATAAAAATTAAAATTAAGAAAGTGAATGCTAATGATTCCATAAAACAATTTTTAAAAATTGAAAGAATGAAAAACATAAAAGAAAATGTGAAATATTTCATTGCAAAAATAGAGCTAGAAAATAGATCCAAGAAACATAATTTGAAAATTATTTGTACTAATTGAAAGCCATGATTAAAGAAACAGCCTATAAATCATATCTCAAAAATTATCAGGGAAAAAGTGCCTTGATATCCTAGAAGCAAAGGGTAAAATAGACATTTAAAGAATCTAACATGTACCATCTTAAATCAATACTAAAATTAAAATTTCCAGGAACATTATAGCCCAATTTTAGGGCTTCCAGACCAAAGAGAAAAAAAATTGACGTATCCAAACAAATAAATCAAACATCATTGAATCATAATTAAAGGAGTTAAAAACTCAGATTTGATATTCCAGAAGAAAAAGAGCTAAGCATTTAATCAAGGCTAACTTACCCAGAAAATTTGAGTATAATTCTTCAAGGTGGGGGTGGGGGGAGATAGTCAATGAACTAGAAGGCTTTAAAGCATTCCTTCTGAAAAGACCAGCACCTACCGAAGACAACAAACAATCTAGAGGTTATACATGTATAATCATGTTACATATTTTCATATTTGTCTTGTTGTGAAAGAAAAAGCAGAATAAAGTGAAATAGTATGTCTCCATCTGCATACAAATTCCATAGTCCTTCCTCTGGATGTGGATAGTATTTTACATCATGAATTTTTTTGGAATTGGCTTGTAATTGTCACTGTATTACTAAGAAAAGCTAGTTCTATCAAAATTGATCATTACACAACGTTACTGTTATAGTGTACAATGTTCTGGCTCTGCTCAATTCATTCATTATCAGTTTATTTGGCATTCATTCATGTAAGCTTTTCTGAGTTTTTTGAAATCTACTTGATCATTATTTCATTTAGAAAAATTGTATTCCATATTATGGAATATTGTTGTTCTGTAAGAAATGACCAACAGGATGATTTCAGAAAGGTCTGGAGAGACTTACATGAACTGATGCTGAATGAAATGAGCAGGACCAGGAGATTATTATATTCTTCAACAACAATAATATATGATGATCAATTCTGGTGGATGTGGCCATCTTCAACAATGATATGAACCAAATCAGTTCCAATAGAGCAGTAATGAATTGAACCAGTTATGCCCAGCGAGGGAACTTTGGCAAATGACTATGAACCACTACATAGAACTCCCAAGCACTCTGCTTTTGTCCGCCTGCATTTTGGATTTCCTTCACAGGATAATTGTATACTATTTCAGAATCTGATTCTTTTTGTACAGCAAAACAAGTGTTTAGACATGTATACATATATTGTATTTAATTTATGCTTTAACATATTTTACATGTATTTGTCAACCTGCCATCTGGGGGAAGGGAAGGAGGGGAAAAATTGGAATGAGAGGTTTGGCAATTGTCAGTGTTGTAAAGTTGCCCATGCATATACCTGGTAAATAAAAACTATTAATAAAAAAGAAAAAACATATCAAAATTTGTGGGATGTAGCCAAAGCAAGTATTTAGTGGAAAATGTGTTTGTCTAAATGAATAAATCAATAAAAGAAGAGAAAAAAATAGCAGATCAATTAATTGGCTTTTAACCAAGTTTTTGTTTTAAAGGAAACTAAAAAAGAAAAAATTAAAACTTCACAATTAAACTTCAGAATGGAAATCATGAAAATAAATCTACTAGAATTAATTTATGTACTCAATACCATATCAATCAAATAACCAAAGAATTATTTTATAAAGTTGGAATTTTAGTTAAGTTGAAGGAAAAATTAGTTAATATAATTGTACTTTCTATTAGTTGATTTATTTATTTTTTCAAGTATCAATTTAAACAAAATTTAAGATATATTTTTAAATTCCAAAAAATGAAATACAGTATCTTAAATGTGATATAGTAATATTGCTAAAACAATTGCATTAAAGAAAGGCATTCTACTGAGATGTGACTTCCATATGGGTCAACAATTTAATTTGGAAGCCAGAAGACCTAATTTGCTTTTAAGTTGCTTGCACATAAAAATATCTGTGCTTCTGTGACAGTACCAATATGTTCTGCTGTTGTCATATTGCATCTGAAATATTTTGTCTAATCATTGATGCAGCATTTATTTAGTGCACTGAAAGCTAGAATTATTCAAAGGAACACTATGATGGAATAATAATAGCTGTTATTTATTTCATGTTTTATGGTTTGCATAGCACTTGTAAAACACTTTCTTATTTTATCTTTACAACTTAGGACATAGGTGCTATTATTATACCTATTTTACAGATGAGAAACCTGAGGTAATGACTTATCCAGGATAACCCAGCTAGAAAGTATTTGAGACTGGATTTGAATTGGGTTTTTCTGATTCCAGGTCCAATTCTCTATCTACTGTACCACTTAGCACTTCAAGAATTATATATCATGCTATATTTAGATAAGATCCCAGAAATAGGTATGACTAGTCTGGAGAAGAGAGACTGAGCAGGGGCACAGTAATTATCTTCAAATAGTTGAATTGGTTTCTATGTATACAAGGGATATAATGTAAATGCTTAACCCAAGATGTAAGAATTTGGAGTTTACTGGTAATTTGGGACTCAACATAAAGGAAAAAAAAATTCTAATAATTAAAACTGCCCTAATATGTTATGTTCAACCTCAATGGACATGTATGATTAATGGCCACTTCTTAGGAATATTACAGATAAAAATTGCATCTCATGGAGAGAGTTCAGATTTAATACCCTTAAATAACCTCTTAATCTTGATAGTAATAAAGTAGAGGTATACAACTTATTTACAGTAAGGGAGTGTAAATAGATAAACTGCTCAGTTCTGGCTGGGAGAATGGTAATGTTTAATAAATTATAATGAAAGATTAAACTCTATAGCAATGAATCCCCATGGGTCTGAGAATGTTACAACAGGTTTCAACAAAACTTAGTCATACTTGAATTATTCAGGCTCCTTCCAGAAACTATAGTAGTACATCTGCTTGTCCTTTCTTTACTTCTTAGTGGAAGAGCATCAAAAACCAGAACTCAGAAGTATATTACAAACCTGTACCTTTTAAGCAAGCCCTAAGTTTCCCTTGTTCTATTCTCTAAACACTTCTTTCTGAACCCTGGGGAGGGAGATAAAGATATTTTGATTGCTAGTTAGTTCCCTGAGGCATAAATAATAGATGCTAAGTTGTAAAAGAAGGTGATGTAGAATCATTCATCATTTAATAGAACATAGATAATTCAAAGTCTGTGAAAAAACAGAAATGTAAAATAATAGACAGTATCAAAATATTCAAGTTCTAAATATCAGTCAGTCTGCTTACAGGGCAGTCAACTGATACAAATCAAAAGCTTTTTTTAGAACAACAAAGGTGATGGTTTTCTGCTTTTCTGAAGGTGAATATTTCCATAGAAATAGTTCCTCTTTTCTCCCTGGGCTTGAGAGTCTATTAAAAAATAAGTATAAGATATAAACAGCTTAAGTGGGAGAAGACCTCTCAGTGTAATGAACTGGTATCTTTTTTTTTTATCTTTTAAGTAGATATATTAAAATTTTGCATATAAGTGCCTTATGTTTCATATTTTAGGAATTTCAAAATACTTCTTAATGTAATTTTAAATTGATACTTGAAAAAATATGTAAAACACCTAAATATAAAAAAAACAACATAAGTTTCTCTTCAAGTTAACTAAAATGAGAAAGTCTCTAGTATTACTGGTGTAGTATCTCTAAAAACAATGGAAATTCAGATTATATCTATTATTGATATTCTAGTCTTTTGTTTTATAAAAACTCCTAGAGTTGTTATAAGGATCAAAGTGGAGAGTGGATGAGAAGCATTGTGCAAACTTCAAAAGACTATATTAATGACAGCTAAAATAGGATTATTTGGAAGTTTAGAATAATAATTTTTTTAAAAAGGTTAACCATACTATTCCAAGAAAAGTATGCTAAAATATTTTAATTATATTATTGGGATTAAGCAAGTAGAACTGATTACTTAAGATTTTTAAGCCAAAAGGCAAAACATTATTTGATACATCTGTAGTTAATAAAGATCTCAAGTGAGGGAAGTAATATAGTTCTGTTCAAAAGCAAAATCAAATCAAAACAAAAGAGATTTATGAGTTAGAACTAACATTTAGCAATGCACTATAATTATTATATTGCCCACAAAAATTATACTGCTTTTGGTAAAACTATAGATATAACTCAAGTAACACAAAAATCATTTTTTTTTATTACTTGCAAGTAAAATCCATTAGAACAATTCTGTAGAATTATTGTCTCAAACAAAGGAATATAGTTATTCTTTAATATAGCTTTAAAAATAGGGAATCCATTTTTTTTAAATCCATGCAAAGAATCTTTTCAGTAGGTCCCTACATATATGATAACTCCAAATTTTATCTCAAACAAGGTACTATGTGGACCACATTTATAAACTCATGGCTCATATTATCAATATAGAGTTCATGATAATATCTAATCTTCATACAAAACTTTACATCATTCATTCAGGGATATAGAAAAACCTCTTAATCAGTGATAGGGATAATTACATTCTAGTATTGCTCATTAAATGCTATCTGATTTGTTCTCTCAATGATTAGAGCCCCAAATCAGACAATCAGTTGATTACTGCATCCACTAGCATTTTGAAAAGTCGGTATCATCTTAATACATTTTAAATTATTTTGTGTAAAACTGTAATTTGGCCAACTCCAGCAGAATTAAGCTTTAGAATTGTCATATTTTTTTAAAAAGAGATATTTGTGTGACCAGCAGGATGATTTCAGAAAGGCCTGGAGTGACTTACATCAACTGATGCTGAATGAAATGAGCAGAACCAGGAGATCATTATATACTTCAACAACAATACTATTGTTCAATTCTGATCAATTCTGATGGACATCGACATCTCCAACAATGAGATGAACCAAATCAGTTCCAATAGAGTAGTACTGAACTGAACCAGCTACACCCAGCGATAGAACTCTTATAGATGACTATGAACCTCTACATAGAATTCCCATTCTCTCTATTTTTGTCCGCCTGTATTTTTGATTTCCTTCACAGGCTAATTGTATGCTATTTCAAAGTGTGATTCTTTTTGTACAGCAAAATAACTGTATAGACATGTATACATATATTGTAGTTAATTTATACTTTAACATATTTAAGATGTATTGGTCAACCTGCCATCTAGGGGAGGGGGGGAAGGAAGGGAAAAGTTGGAATAAAAGGTTTTGCAGCTGACAATGCTGAAAAATTACCCATGCATATGTCTTGTAAATAAAACGCTATAATAAAAAAGATATTTGTGAAATATATAACCCAATTATAATTTGGCTAATAATTAAATTTAAAATGAGATATAAATGAATGTAAAACTTAGCTCACAACTATTTTCTTTAGTATGCAACTGAAGACACCATTCCATGGACATTTTAAGCTCAGGAAACTATTCCTAACAACTTTCCTCACTTTCAAGTTAAACGTATTACACCTCAAAACACCAGTTCTAAAAAGTAACTAGAGTAGAAATTAGGACAGAGGATAGTACCCCCTAAAACTGGTCCCCTAAAAAACAGGAAGAGAGAGAGACAGAGCCAAGATATCAGCCTAAAAACAGGGACTCATCTGAGCTCTCCTCCAAACCCTTTGTAGTGCCTTTAAATAATGACTCTACACAAATTCTAGAGCAGCAAAATTTAAAAAAAAGATGCACTGCAGCAATTTTCTAGCTCAGAACAACTTGGAAGCTCAGCAAAAAAAAAGTATGTCACACCAGACTTAGAAAAGAGCAATCAGGCTCAGATCACAGCCCCAGAACCAGAAAAACAATAATAGGACTCAAGATAACTGGCCAGTGAATGTTTCCAGTTATCTCAGCCCACAGATGGTAAAGATAATTCAGAAGGCCAGCAGAAAAAGGTTTTTGTACCTGGATTTGTTTAATCTAGAAGAGGCCATGCAAGTACAGCTCTGCCCCCAGAAAACCACGAGCAAGTCTTGAGAGCCACTGAATGAATAGCAGCAATGTACACTTCTGGAACTCTCAGCTTACAAATGAGAAGTACGAGTTACACATTGGAACAACTGTCCAGGAGGAGATTACAGGGCTCCCTGTCAGCACCAAGACAAGAATCTATTCCTTGTTCATACTTCAATCTGGGTCTTTGTCCTGGCTGATAATCCCAGGATGAAGAGCAGCATTAGTGCACCAGAATTTGCAGTCAGAGTGCAACAAGGATCTTTGCCCCAGTTTTAGGGCAGAAAAGAGCATTTGTGTTTATTTACAGATCATAGAAGAGACCAGTAAAATAGTAATCATAACACCTTGCAAGAACTGAAAACTTACAGGTTCATAAAAAAATCTTAAAAAATAGCTGCACATAGCCCCTAAAGCTTGGCACAGTGCATTCTCCATCCTGGAAGCAGAGCCCTATTGTAAAAGAATTAAAAGTTGAGTAATAGGCTGGGAAAATAAGTAAACAATAATATAGAAAGCAACAATGGTGAAAGAAAGATCAAAACACTCAGTCATAAAAAAAAATAAAGTCAAAACTCAAACATCCAAAGCCTGTAAGAAAAAAATATGAATTGATCTCAGGCCTTGGAAGAACTTAAAAAGGATTTGGAAAATCAAGTAAAAGGTGCACAGGAAAAATAGGGAGGATAAATGAGAGTGATGCAAGAAAATAATGAAAAACAAGATAACAACTTAGTAAAGGAGACACACACTAACATACACAATACTAAAGAAAATAACATCTTCAAAACAGACTAGGTAAAGTAAGTACAAAAAATCAATAAGGAGGAAAATGTCTTAAAAAAGTTAGAATTGGCCAAATAAAAGATGCACAAAAATTTACTGAAGTAAACATTTCTTAAAGAGTAGAATTGTTCAAATGGAAAAAGAAATTCACATTAGAAAATGCCTTTAAAAATAGAATAGGTCAAATGGAACAGGAGATAGATACAAAAGATCACAGAACAAAATAATTCCTTTAAAATTAGAATTGAGCAAAAGGAACCTAATGGTTTCAGGAGGAATTAAGATACAATAAAACAAAAACAAAATATAGTGGGAAAAGACTATAAAATACCTCAATGGACAACCAACTGACCTGAGAAAACGGATTGTGAAGAGGTTATTTTTTTTTAATTATTAGATTGACTTTAGGGGGTGGAGCCAAAATGGGTGAGTAAAGTCAGGAAGCTGCTTGAGTTCTCCCAGTTTCCCTCACAAGCCATATGGAACTAACCCTCTGAAAAGAGCCTGATGGAATGAAACCAGTCTCCAGCTCAATATAGATAGGAAAAAAATTCAAGAAACATCAATATCTCTAGGGTTAAAAGGATATTCAGTTTAGCTCAGACAGATACTAGGAAAGCCAGTGAGAGGGTCTTAATCACAGAAAATCAGGAACTAAGACCTTTAGTCCTTGCTCAGTAGAGGCTCAACAGTGCAGCCTCCAATCCTATCTCAGATAGGCAAATACTTTTTTTTAAAATTAATTTTATAATTATAATTTTTTGACAGTACATATGCATGGGTAATATTATTACAACATTATGCCTTGTACTCACTTCTTTTCTGAATTTTCCCCTCCTCCCTCTACCCCCTCCCCTAGGTGACAGACAATCCCATACATGTTAAATGTGTTACGGGTATATCTTTATATTAGTATAATTGACCATATTAATAATCAAATTAATAAAAACCATATGATCATCTCAATAGATACAGAAAAACATTTGATAAAATACAACATCCATTCCTACTAAAAATGCTTGAGAGTATAGGAATAAATGGACTATTCCTTAAAATAGTCAGGAACATATATTTAAGACCGTCAATAAGCATAATATGTAATGGAGATAAACTGGAAGTTTTCCCAGTAAAATCAGGACTGAGACAAGGTTGCCCTCTATCACTATTACCATTCAATAGTGTATTAGAAATGCTAGCCTTGGCAATAAAAGTCAAGAAAGTGATTAAAGGAATAAGAGTAGGTAATGAGGAAATCAAACTGTCACTCTTTGCAGAGGATATGATGGCATACTTAGAGAACCCCAGAGATTCAAATAAAAAGTTATTAGAAATAATCCACAATTTAGCAAAGTTGCTGGATACAACTTAAATCCACATAAATCCTCAGCATTTTTATACATCACCAACAAAATGCAACAGCAAGAGATACAAAGAGAAATTCCGTTCAAAACAGATGTTGAGAGTATAAAATATTTGGGAATCCAACTACCAAAGAAAAGTCAGGAATTATATGAGCAAAATTACAAAAAACACTTGCCACAAAAATAAAGTCAGATATAAATAATTGGAAAGACATTCAGTGTTCGTGGATAGGCTGAGCGAATATCATAAAGATGACAATATTCCCCAAACTAACCTATTTATTTAGTGATATACCAATCAGACTCCCAAGAAACTGTTTTAATGACCTAGAAAAATAACAACAAAATTCATAGGGAAGAATCAAAGGTCGAGAATTTCAAGGGAATAAATGAAAAAAAAAATCAGATGAAGGTGGTCTAGGTGTATCTGATCTAAAGCTATCGTATAAAGCAACAATCACCAGAACCATTTGGTATTGGCTAAAAAATAGACTAGTGGATCAGTGGAACAGATTATGTACACAGGACAAAATAAGGTACAACTATAGCAATCTAGTGTTTGACAAACCCAAAGATACCAACATTTGGGATAAGAATTCATTATTTGAAAAAAAAAAACTGTTGGGAAAACTGGAAATTAGTATGGCAGAAATTAGATATGGACCCACACATAACACCATATACCAAGATAAGATCAAAATGGGTCCATGATTTAGTCATAAAGAATGAGATCATAAATAGATTAGAGGAACAGAGGATAATCTACCTCTCATACCTGTGGAGGAGGAAGGAATTCATGACCAAAGGAGAACTAGAGATCATTAGATCACAAAATAAAAGATGTTGATTACATCAAATTAAACATTTTTTGTACCAACAAAACTAATGCAAACAAGATCAGAAGGGAAGTAACAAATTGGGAAAACATTTTTACACTTAAAGGTTCTGATAAAAGTCTCATTTCCAAAATCTATAGAGAACTGACCCTAATTTATAAGAAATCAAACCATTCTCCAATTGATAAATGGTCAAAGGATATGACCAGACAATTTTCAGATGATGAAATTGAAATTATTTCCACTCATATGAAAGAGTGTTCCAAATCACCATTGATCAGAGAAATGCAAATTAAAACAACTCTGAGATATCACTACATACCTGTCAGATTTGCTAAGATAATAGGAACAAATAATGATAAATGTCGGAGGGGATGTGGGGAAACTGGGACACTAATGCATTGTTGGTGGAGTTGTAAAAGAATCCAGCCATTCTGGAGAGCAATTTGGAACTATGCCCAAACATTTATCAAACTGTGCATACCCTTTGATCCAGCAGTGCTACTACTGGGCTTATATCCCAAAGAAATACTAAGGAGGGGAAAGGGACCTGTATGTGCCAAAATGTTTTTGGCAGCTCTTTTTGTAGGGGCCAGAAACTGGAAAATGAATGGATGTCCATCAATTGGAGAATGGTTGGGTAAATTATGGTATATGAATGTTATGGAATATTATTGCTCTGTAAGAAATGACCAGCAGGATGAATACAGAGAAGTTTGGAGAGACTTACATGAACTGATGCTGAGTGAAATGAGCAGAACCAGAAGATCACTATACACTTTAACAATGATACTGCATGAAGATGTATTCTGATGGAAGTGGATATCTTCAACATAAAGAAGATCCAACTCACTTCCAGTTGATCAATGATAGACAGAAACAACTACACCCAGAGAAGGAACACTGGGAATTGAATTTAAACTGTTAGCACTACTGTCTTTCTACCCAGGTTACTTATACCTTTGGAATCCAATTCTTAACGTACAACAAGAAAATTGGATTTATACACATATATTGTATCTAGGTTATACTGTACCTCATGTAAAATGTATGGGATTGCCTGTCATCTAAGGGAGGGAGGAGAGGGAGGATGGGGAAAATTTGGAAAAATAAATGCAAGGGATAACATTACCAAAACAATTACCTATGCATATGTGCTGTGAAAAACAATTATAATTATTAAATTAATAAAAAAATCATTATAAAATTAATAAAACAATAACATGATGAAATGAAAAAAGAAGGTAGTGTTTGAGAAAAGAAGAGTCTTGCATCAATTGTTTAAATTGTAGAATGTATATTCTTTAATAATATGGATTCAAAATTCTCTTCGAGCTCAATAAATGCTATAAACAAAAACATAAATAATATTTTATATTTGGTTTCAAATATTTTAATGACTTTCATAAGTAAACATAGTTGTGTAATTTTTCTACTTATGTTTAAAGGATAAATTTTACCAATAAGTAGAAGTTATAGAGAAGAAGGTTTCAAATTTGGTATGGCTAAATTAGTCCTGTTCGTTGTCAGGAAATGTGGGGAAATTTTATTTTTTAATAGAATTTATAGGTGGTTTATCTAGAGACAACACAATTTCGAAATAAGTGTCTTCATTTCTAGTGTTTAACAAAGTGCTTATGAATGGGATAAACTGATTGAAGACCTCCCTAAAAATGTGGCCTCAACCTATATACTCTGTTTATAACTTAAAACTTTGCAATTACAAGTTGTGCTATAATCAAAAGTCTCAGAAGTTCACTTATCTTAGATGAACATAAATTTCCTGTTGTTCCTCTTCTTTTCCCCACATCAGCATTAAGTTCCTAAAATGATAAAGAATATGTCATTGGCTGTTCTCCCTGTCCTTTTCCCTATATTAGAATTGTCACTAATATAGTAAAAAGTGTGTTATTGGCTAATTTTCTTTGTTTTGGATAGATTACTGTTTTAGAGTTTTAGAATGGGAGCCTGGACTCCCACCCAGTGGGAAGAAGGGCCAAGAGGGGAGGGGTGTTTCTGTGTTAAGGTTTATGTAATTTTTTATTTTTTTTTCTTTTTTGCAGCTTGTGCTTATCACTACTCTATTGATGATGCCTTATCTTTTGGAAGTTGCTATTTCTTACAAGATCATAATAAATCTTCTTTGATTGTCTACCTTGAGAGTGTCTGATTTTTATTTGGGTAGGGGTTGTCACTATCCCACACAATATAAGTTTAATAAATGTTTATTGATTGATGCCCCTCATCTCTTCCCTTTAAATAAAAATGATATTCATATGACAGATTTTGCCATATACACTCCTCATATTTATTAGATTATTGAAGTAAAATACTTTGTGATATTTGAGATTTTTCCTCTGGGAATATGTGTAAGTAACTGTCATATGTCACTCACAAAGAAGATGGAAAGCCATTTTTATGAGAAATTCACAAATTAGTTTCTTTTGATATGGTGGTAACTAATTAATTTTCTTGAAACCAACATCTGCAATAGGAATTGATCTGTTAAATGAGATGTGACAGAATACTTAATGCTGTATTAAGATGGAGCATGATGTTTGGTAGAAAATCGAATTCTAAATTGACAAGTCCTTGAGAAAACCTAATTTTATTCCTGTGCTCATCTTTTAACTTTATTTTAGCTATGTCAATACCTTTCCCTTGCATGACAAAATACCTAATAGAGATTAAACATCAATATTCTGTTTCTTTTTCTCTTGGGTCCCTTCTATCCTTTCCCCTCTGTCTGGCCCACCTTTTTAACATCAAGGGAAATGTCACTGCACTGATATATTGTAATGTCAATAAACTTAATAGTTTCTCCACTGATGCAAGTCATAACCTCTCTGTATCTTAGTAGAGTGAATAACGGAAGCCTAGAGGTGGAAGGCAACTTCTGAAGTCATATAATCCAACACATGACCAAAGGAGAATTCCCTCTCCATCCCTGATTGAAATTCTCCAGGGAAGAGGAACACACACTGTCTCCTGAGGCAGCCCAATTAATTTTGGATGGCTCTAATCATGATGAAGTTTTGTTTTCCTTCAACATTTCAAGGAGCTGAAATTTCATCCTTGAGGCTATTTCCTCCACTGAATGCCTCTCTTTGATTTAGAAAATGGTTTGGCACAATTGCTGGGGGAAAACAATTTACCATCCTGGAACCACTCAAGTGATGAACCTTTTCAAATTTAGATAGGCCTATTATCAGATTATAAATCATTAGTCATCCACCAGACTATTTTTTTTAAATCATTTCATCTTGACATAGGACCAGCCAATACATGCTCTATTGGAAGACCTTTTAAGAATATATAACAAGGCTTGAACAAAGAACAACCTAAAATTTATATTGACTTTTAAAATAATTAACACTTTTTAATTTAATACCACATTGGTTCTGATATCTTAAACTCTTAAACTTCATATATATATATATATATATATATATATATATATATATATATATATATATATATATATATATATATATACACACACATATATGTATATGTGCATACACATACACACATATATGTGTATATATATATACACATATATGTATATGTGCATACACATACACACATATATGTGTATATATATATACACATACACACTTACACAGAAAGATTCATTGCTTGTATATATATATATATATATATATATATATATATATATATATATATATATAAACAATGCAATTCAATGAAAATTATGTCATTACTTCCTAAGGCAAAACATAATGCTACGTTTGGTGAATTCAAGGGAAAGATGAGCCAGTTCCTATTTCAAAAAGGTTACGTTCACTGAGAGGTTCATACTATGTACAGAAATGAAAACTCAACATGTCATAGTAAAAATAAAACTAGTATTATGTAAGAAAACCATGATGATTCTGATGCCATAGTATATGACTATGGAAAAGTCAATAGATTTCTATAGTCTTTGGCTTCCTGAATAATAAAATGAAGGTGTTGTATGAAAGACACTGAAAGTTTCTTTCAATTTTAGATTTACAATTGCCTGCACATCATGAAAAGATGCTATAATGGGACTTTTCATCGAATTTAATCTCTTCAGCTTTAACCTATAGCTTCCAATTGTGCCATTTGGTTAGGAAACTACTTGAAAGATATATTACAGTGGAAATTATGTATGTATATGTGTTGGCTAAATGGTCACAGATATCTCTTACAAATTTAAAATTCTAGAATTTTTTTTTATTCTGACCTCTGGGCCAAAGATGAAATCTAATCCCTAACTCCATAACAAATAACACATTGCTTGAAAACTGCTATTGTGTTCCTTTTCTGTCTTCTGAGAGCTAAATATTGACAATTCTTGCAAACAATTTTTATATAGAATTATTCATGGAACTCTTCCATCTTGGTCACACATTCTAGGTTAAGTGTGTTTTTCCAAGATACAGTCAAAATTTAATCCCTTGTTTTTGAAATATGGCTCTTCATTTGGCTTTTGCTTCTTGATATCATGTTATAAATTGAATGATACTGAAATTATAGTCTGTCAAAATATACTATTACATAATTCCTTTAGGCTATTGAATAGTTGTCACACTGAATCACAAACTTATAGTTATTCTCACCTCCATTAAAAGAAAGTGTCAAATCTTGCTGATTCCTCTTTTGTAATGCCAGAGAAACTGAGGCAAGATAGAGATTACAGAGTTTTTGATATTTTATTTGAATGGGAGAGATATACTGGTGTTAGGATTACCAGGTGAGAACTCAGGTTGACTTGACAGTTCTCTGGCTCAGACCTTTGGTTTGGGCCTTTAAAGGGAGTTTACACCTTAGGAATCCTAAGAGGAGCAAGCTCATTGGTTGGAGTACTTCTTCCCAGAAGCCCTTGCATTGTCCCATGCCCATTCTCTGGGAGGATAAAAAGAGGGCAGCACTCCAGAGATAGAAGAAGTCTCTGCTCTACATCAGGCTTGACACGGCTCTCTGCAGGAAGGGAAGTCACTTCTCTGGACAAAAGTTAACGGCAACTGTCTGGAGACAACGGTTCTCTACAGGAAGAAGAATCTGTCTGAGAGATTTGAGTTGACACAGCAGATCTCTTCCCAGAGAGCGATCAGCAGCTTCTGGAGACAACAGCACGTTACATACCGGGACAAATTAGGATCCATGGTTTGGTCCCAGGGCTGAATGAGGCTGTTGTCTCCAAGAATCCATCCTCCAGTAGCCAATGTGAGTTCTCCATGAAATATTTATACACAGTAGCTAAACAAAGGGTGGAGTCCAAACTCCTGAGTGGGAATCTCCAGGAAGGAATTGAATTGGTTCTGACAGGTTGTGGGGTAGGACCATAAATTCTAACAAACTAGGAGTTAAGAAAATGTTGGACTCCAGACACAATGTCTGGATTCCCCTTTCTGAGTTTACACATTGACAATTTATAACCTTAGAGCAAATAGCCCTGAGTTATATCAGTCTTCATGAACCAGAGAGGGCGGTTGCAATTAAGGGGATTGAGGCAGAACAATTATGAAAACTGAGTCAGAACCAATTTAGGGAAACTGAGTCAGAACAATTAGGGAAACAGAGTCAAGACTATTTTCATATCACTTATATTACTTCTTATATCACTTATATCACCTTCTCTGCACTCAGATTAAAACTATTTTAAGTGAGGAACTTTTCACATTTCTCTTATATGATTACAATAGACTCTGAATCAGATCTCATGTCTTTACTCTCTACCCTCTCCAATCCATCTACATAGATACCAAATTATGTTTCTAAAGAATAATCCTTGCCATGCTATCCATCACAGCACTGCCTTCTAAAACACCAAATCTCTAGAAATCATGCTCTGTGTAACTGATTCCTGTCTTTTTTTGTTGCTGATTTTTTATTTGTTTTTGAAATTTGTGTGCTGTGACTGAATTATAATGTTTGCTAAGTGAAAATGTGCACACTCACATAGCATGGTATATCTAGCTGACCCCAAATATCTGGACCATACTTTAATTCCATTCAGTTATTGCCAGGAGTCTACTTCTTATTGTCCTGCCAAAAATACTGAAAGGTACAACTTATTCTTGAAATAGTGTGTCATCCAGTTCCTGGTATTTTCTTTCACCATCCATGCGACTATTCCAATAAAAATGCCCTTTCTTGTCTACTACTCCTTCACTGTGTTATCACTGCCTGATAAAATTTAAGTTCCTCAGACGGAGAGACTTTTTTGTATTTGTATCTCCAGTATTTAGCATAATGTTTGGCACATTGTAAATATTCCATAAATGCACATTATCCATCATTCACATCACTACCTTGTTTAAGAAGCTCCAGTGGCTCCTCTAGAATAAAATACAAATTACTTGATTTAATATTTAAAGATCTTATTAATCTGTATTTTACACATATTTCCAAGCTAGTTGTAGATGTTTCTCCCTTCTCCCAATATTTCATTCTCCTTTTGAAAAACTATTGACTAATTTCTTTTTTAGACAGAAGAAAACTATATTACTAACATTTTTAAAATGACAATGGAAATTTGACAAAAATTGAATAAATTTAAAAACTTATTAGAAATTATTTTGCCTAATTATATCTCAATATATCTGACAAAGAAAATGAATTGGATGATTATTTCCAAAGACATAAACTGTCCAAATGAAGAAACTATCTTATTTATTGTCCTTTACACAAAAATTCCATCATTTACCTCTATGATTCCATCATTTAGAAATCATACTTTAACATTTCATGATTCTTATAAATATTCTTTGAGATTTATCCTCTGTTTCTACAGAAATTTCCATGATATGATGGTAATAGTAAAACTTGAAAATCTCAACAGTCTCTCTGTCATCTCACTAATTAAAGTAAGCTTTATATCTAATTATGACCACCAAATATCATCATTTGAAAACTCATCATCTAATGACAATACTCCCAAAGATGATTACATTGGTGATTGGAAAACTGCCATATAGTACATTTCTAGGCCCATAGTTGAGGTATTTCTAGCTTCCACAGATTACACTCAGTTGCCATAGATTTTAACTATGATATCAGTATACAAATAATAAGAATAAGATAAAAACATAAATGTTTCTCCCAACTTATTTTTGTCCAAAATCATGGCATTACTAATAAAATGAATCATAAATGGAGTACGGAAAGTGTATTAGAGTTTACAAAAATTAAAAAAACCCTTCCATACATGGAAATTTTTCATGGAAACAACTGTCTTTTTCTGTCCCCCTTACAACTGGGCTTTCTAGGACTACATGAAAAGATTCCCAATTTTGTGCTATTTTTGTGAGTCATTTTCCTGTTTTTTATCTAGCTTTTTAGCTTTTATTGTTACATGAATCTTGCTTTGATCTGACTTTTTCCATGTGTTTGATTTAAAAGCTGTTGACTAAAAAATGTGTCTTATTTTCCTGGCTTATTATTATTATTGCTTAATTTGACTGAATCAATTCAATTTTGTTAAAAAAAATTAGTGAATATTCTTATTACTCTTTCCTAATAAGTAGAGGAACATATCTGGAACAGCAAAACAAAATAAAATTTTAATATAAATATATTCTTTTGATTATATAGTGATGGAAGAGCTATATGAAAATTTATAAGAACATTATCTTTTCTTTCCAAAAGATTTATATTAGGATCCATTTTTGTGATCTACACTTCATAGACTTATACTCATAATGAACCGATAATATGTATTCACTCTACTCTTCAGTTCTGGGGAGGTGAAAAGGTAAGGGCTAAAAATATATAATAGCATTAGAACCTCATGGATTTAATGTTTTCTCTTTTTTATTAATTTTATAATTATAATTTTTTGATAGTACATATGCATAGGTAATTGTTTTGGTAATGTTATCCCTTGCATTTATTTTTCCAAATTTTCCCCATCCTCCCTCTCCTCCCTCCCTTAGATGACAGGCAATCCCATACATTTTACATGAGTTACAGTATAACCTAGATACAATATATGTGTATAAATCCAATTTTCTTGTTGCACATTAAGAATTGGATTCCAAAGGTATAAGTAACCTGGGTAGAAAGACAGTAGTGCTAACAGTTTAAATTCAATTCCCAGTGTTCCTTCTCTGGGTGTAGTTGTTTCTGTCCATCATTGATCAACTAGAAGTGAGTTGGATCTTCTTTATGTTGAAGATATCCACTTCCATCAGAATACATCTTCATGCAGTATCATTGTTGAAGTGTATAGTGATCTTCTGGTTCTGCTCATTTCACTCAGCATCAGTTCATGTAAGTCTCTCCAAATTTATCTGTATTCATCCTGCTGGTCATTTCTTACAGAGAAATAATATTCCATAACATTCATATACCATAATTTACCCAACCATTCTCCAATTGATGGACATCCATTCATTTTCCAGTTTCTGGCCCCTACAAAAAGAGCTGCCAAAAACATTTTGGCACATACAGGTCCCTTTCCCCTCCTTAGTATTTCTTTGGGATATAAGCCCAGTAGTAGCACTGCTGGATCAAAGGGTATGCACAGTTTGATAAATGTTTGGGCATAGTTCCAAATTGCTCTCCAGAATGGCTGGATTCTTTTACAACTCCACCAACAATGCATTAGTGTCCCAGTTTCCCCACATCCCCTCCGACATTTATCATTATTTGTTCCTATTATCTTAGCAAATCTGACAGGTATGTAGTGATATCTCAGAGTTGTTTTAATTTGCATTTCTCTGATCAATGGTGATTTGGAACACTCTTTCATATAAGTGGAAATAATTTCAATTTCATCATATGAAAATTGTCTGGTCATATCCTTTGACCATTTATCAATTGGAGAATGGTTTGATTTCTTATAAATTAGGGTCAGTTCTCTATAGATTTTGGAAATGAGACCTTTATCAGAACCTTTAACTGTAAAAATGTTTTCCCAATTTGTTACTTCCCTTCTGATCTTGTTTGAATTAGTTTTGTTGGTACAAAAAATGTTTAATTTGATGTAATCAACATCTTTTATTTTGTGATCTAATGATTTCTAGTTCTCCTTTGGTCATGAATTCCTTCCTCCTCCACAGGTATGAGAGTAGATTATCCTCTGTTCCTCTAATCTATTTATGATCTCATTCTTTATGACTAAATCATGGACCCATTTTGATCTTATCTTGGTATATGGTGTTATGTGTGGGTCCATATCTAATTTCTGCCATACTAATTTCCAGTTTTCCCAATAGTTTTTTTTTTCAAATAATGAATTCTTATCCCAAATGTTGGTATCTTTGGGTTTGTCAAACACTAGATTGCTATAGTTGGACCCTATTTTGTCCTGTGTACATAATCTGTTCCACTGATCCACTAGTCTATTTTTTAGCCAATACCAAATGGTTCTGGTGATTGTTGCTTTATAAGATAGCTTTAGATCAGGTACACCTAGACCACCTTCATTTGATTTTTTTTTCATTTATTCCCTCGAAATTCCCGACCTTTGATTCTTCCCTATGAATTTTGTTGTTATTTTTCTAGGTCATTAAAACAGTTTCTTGGGAGTCTGATTGGTATATCACTAAATAAATAGGTTAGTTTGGGGAACATCGTCATCTTTATGATATTCGCTCAGCCTATCCACGAACACTGAATGTCTTTCCAATTATTTATATCTGACTTTATTTTTGTGGCAAGTGTTTTTTGTAATTTTGCTCATATAATTCCTGACTTTTCTTTGGTAGTTGGATTCCCAAATATTTTATACTCTCAACATCTGTTTTGAATGGAATTTTTCTTTGAATTCTCTTGCTGTTGCATTTTCTTGGTGATGTATAAAAATGCTGAGGATTTATGTGGATTTAAGTTGTATCCAGCAATTTTGCTAAGTTGTGGATTATTTCTAATAACTTTTTATTTGAATCTCTGGGGTTCTCTAAGTATTCCATCATATCCTCTGCAAAGAGTGACAGTTTGATTTCCTCATTACCTACTCTTATTCCTTTAATCACTTTCTTGAATTTTATTGCCAAGCCTAGCATTTCTAATACACTATTGAATAGTAGTAGTGATAGAGGGCAACCTTGTCTCAGTCCTGATTTTACTGGGAAAGCTTCCAGTTTATCTCCATTACATATTATGCTTATTGACGGTCTTAAATATATGTTCCTGACTATTTTAAGGAATAGTCCATTTATTCCTATACTCTCAAGCATTTTTAGTAGGAATGGATGTTGTATTTTATCAAATGTTTTTCTGTATCTATTGAGATGATCATATGGTTTTTATTAATTTGATTATTAATATGGTCAATTATACTAATAGCCCTGTATTCCTGGTATAAATCCTATTTGAAAGTAATATATTATCCTGGGGATGATTTTCTGAAGTCTTTCTGCTAATATCTTATTTAAGATTTTAGCATCAATATTCATTAAGGAGATTGTCTATAGTTTTCTTTCTCCATTTTTGACTTGCCTGGTTTAGGTATTAGTACCATGTCTCTGTCATAAAAGGAATTTGTTAGTACTCAGACATCCCCTATTTTTTCTAATAGTTTATATAAGAGTGGGGCTAATTGTTCCTTAAACGTTTGGTAGAATTGACATGTAAATCCATCTGGTCCTGGAGATTTTATCCTGGGGAGTTGATTAAAAGCTCATTCTCTTTCTTTTTCTGAAATGTGACTATTCAAGCAATTTACTTCCTCCTCTGTTTATCTAGGAAGCCTATATTTTTGGAGAAAGTCATCAATTTCACTTAAGTCATCAAATTTATTGGCATAAAGTTGGACAAAGTAACTCCTTATTATTACTCTAATTTCCTCTTCATTTGTGGAAAGATCCCCCTTTTCATTTTTAAGACTAACAATTTGATTTTCGTCTTTACTTTTTCGGATCAGATTTACCAAAGGTTTATCTATTTTATTGGCTTTTTCATAAAACCAACTCTTAATTTTATTTATTATTTCAATAGTTTGTTTACTTTCAATATTATTGATTTCTCCTTTTAATTTTAGAATTTCAATTTCAATTTTTGGTTGGGGATTTTTAATTTGGTCTTTTTCTAGCTTTTTAAGTTGCAGTCTCAATTCATTAATCTTCTCTTTCTCTATTTTATTCAAGTAAGCCTGTAAAGATACAAAATTTCACCTTACTACTGCTTTAGCTGCATCCCACAAATTTTGGTATGATATCTCATCATTGTTATTATCTTGGGTGAAATTATAAATTGTTTCTATAATTTGCTGTTTCACCTAGTCATTCTTTAAGATGAGATTATTTAGTTTCCAATTACTTTTTGGTCTATTTACCCCTAACTTCTTATTGAATGTAGTTTTTATTGCATTGTGATCTGAGAAGAAGAAATTTACTATCTCTGTCTTCCTGCATTTAATTTTGAGATCATCATGTCCCAATATATGATCAATTTTTGTATAGGTTCCATGAACTGCTGATAAGAAAGTATACTCTTTTCTATCACCATTCAGTTTTCTCCAAAGGTCTATAATAGCTAGTTTTTCTAATGTTCTATTTATCTCTTTAATTTCTTTCTTATTTGTTTTGTAGTTTGATTTATCTAATTCTGAGAGTGCAAGGTTGAGATCGTTCACTATTTTAGTTTTGCTGTCTATTTCTTCTTGCAACTCTGTTAACTTTTCGTTTAGGAAGTTAGATGCTATACCACTTGGTGCATATATGTTTAGTATTGATATAGCTTCATTTTCTATGCTACCTTTTAGCAGGATATAGTTTCCTTCCTTATCTCTTTTAATTAGATCACTTTCTGCTTCTTCTTGATCTGAGATAAGGATGGCTACCCCTGCTTTTTTGGCTTCACCTGGGACATAATAGAATCTGCTCCAATCTTTCACATTTACTCTGTATGTATCTCCTTGCTTTAAGTGTGTTTCTTGTAAGCAACATATTGTAGGGTTCTGACTTTTGATCCAGTCTGCTATCTGCCTCTGTTTAATGGGAGAGTTCATCCCATTCACATTTACAGTTAAAATTATTAATTCTGTATTTCCTGCCATCATATTATCTCCTGATTTTGCTTTTTTTTTCCCTCTTGTTCCCCCTGAACCCCTTCCTAAGTATTTAATTGTGATGCACAGCCCTCTCTTTTTAGTATCCCTCCCCCAACCTTTTAAGTCCTTTCCCCTTTCTTGTACTCTTCCTTTATTCCCCTTTTCCTTTTCCCTTTTCCTCTCCCCTCTTATATTGAGGTGAGAGAGAATTCTCTGAAAAACAAATATTTCAATTATATACTCTTTGAGCCTAATCTGATGAGAGTAAGATTCACATAATGTTTCTTCCCCTTTCTAAATTCCCTCAGATGTGGTAGATTTTCTATGCCTCTCCTGTGATGTAGTTTCCCTCTTTTTGTCTCTCTTTTACCTTTATCTGATACTATCCCCTTCCTTTTCTTACTTCCCTTTTTTATGTTATATCAGTAAAATCAAATTATCCATGTGGACTTTCTGTATATCTACAACAGAGATACAGTTCTCAAGAGTTCTTTTTACCTTTTTCTGCTTCTCTTCAGTCTTGTGGATGTAAATCAAATTTTTTGTTTAAGTCTAGTTTTTTTCTAGAAACAAATGGAATTCTTCTGTTTCATTAAATGACCATCTTTTTCCATGGAAGAAAATGCTAAACTTAGCTGGCTAGTTTATTCTTGGTTGCATTCCTTGTTTTTTCACCTTTTGGAATATCAGGATCCAGGCCCTTCAATCCTTTAATGTGGAGGCAGCCAGATCTTGCGTGACCCTTATTGTTGCACCTTGATATTTGAATTATTTTTTTCCTAGCTCCTTGCAATATTTCGTCCTTAGTTTGGTCGTTCTGCAGCTTAGCCACAATATTCCATGTAGTTCTTTTTTTAGGGTCTTTTTCAGAAAGTGTTCGATGAATTCTTTCAACGCCTATTTTCCCTTCTGTTTCTATTATATCTGGGCAGTTCTCTTTGATGATTACCTGTAAAATAGAATCTAGGCTCTCTCTTTTTTTCATCTTAATTTTCGGGAATTCCAATGATCCTCAGATTATCTCTCCTAGATCTATTTTCCAGCTGTATAGATTTTCCCAGTAAATGTTTGACATTATTCTCCAGCTTTTCATTTTTCTTTTTTGTTTTATTTGATTGATTCTTGCTTTCTCAATGAATCATTCATTTCTATTTGTTCAGTCCTGATTTTTAATGAGTTATTTTCTTCATTCACATTTTTTAGTTCTTTTTGTATATGTCCAATTGAGTTTTTAAATGAATCATTTTGCTCCGTTGAATTTTTTTTCATTTCACTAATTTTTTTAAGTGAATTATTTTATTTTTCCAAATCATAAATCCTACTTTCTTGGGAATTTTTATCTTTTCCAATTCAGAAATCATACATTCCTGTGATTTTTTTTTAACATTTTCTAATTCACAAATTTTGTTTCCCTGCACCTCTTGTGAATTATTTTTTCCAACTCAAATTTCAGGGCATTGTTATTCTGTATCATAGGTTCTCTTTCCTTTCCCCATTTTTCTTCAATCTCTCTTAACTTTTTAATAGTCTCTTCTAGGAGAGTGTTATGTGATGGGGGGGGCAAGTGTCATTCCCCTTTACGTTGTTATCTAGAGACTCTCTGCTGTTAGCCTCCTGGGGTTGGATACCTGCTCTTTCTCTCTATAGAAAGTGTCAACCATTCTCTTCATTGTTAACACTCAATGGGGTCTGTCCTTTGGGTAAGAAATTTATCAGCTTCCTCCCAGACTGGATGGATCTAGCGAGTCCTGTGTCTGGGCTAAGAGAGAGCTCTGGGAGAGAATTCCCCTTCCCCCTCCCTGGAAATGCCACAGAGGTGGTTAGCAGGGCTGTGCTGTGAGGAGTGCCCAGTGAAGGACCCCCGCTGTGTGTCCTAGTGACTGCCCTGAGGTTTAAGGCTGAACAGTGAAAGCATCACAAACCCCAGCCAGAGCCTCCCATGGGGTCATGGATGTTAGCAGCTGATGCGAAAAGTCTCTGCGCTCAAACCAGAAGTGTCTGCCCAGAAACCACAGTCCCTGCTTCAGAGGTTCTGCTTCTCTGGGAGTTCTGCTTCTCTGAGA
This sequence comes from Sminthopsis crassicaudata, assembly GCF_048593235.1. Classification (NCBI taxonomy): domain Eukaryota; kingdom Metazoa; phylum Chordata; class Mammalia; order Dasyuromorphia; family Dasyuridae; genus Sminthopsis; species Sminthopsis crassicaudata. The sequence goes on from NC_133617.1 coordinate 121,337,735, forward strand.
GTTCTGCTTTGCTGGGAGTTCTGCTGCTACTAGAATTCCACTGCCTCAGGCTGAGCCCCGCACTATGTGGATTAAAGGCTGCCCTGGGCTCTGTCCCCCACTGTTCAGGCTCTCAACTACCTCAAGGAGAAGTCCCAGGCAGCAGAAGGCGGCTGCACAGCTGTGCTGAGATTGGTGCTAGGCCACTTCTGGATTGGGGTAGATTTAGGATCTAGCTTTATATTTTAAAATGGCTTGCTTTCTCTTGTGATCTACTGTTTTATTAGCAGAGAAGAGCTACAGCCTGTGTCAGATTCCTCTCTCTCAGTGGCTTCTCTGATCCCAGAGTTCTCACCAGCCCGTTTGGCACAGTGTGCTAACATCTAACCCTGTCTGTGCTGGTCTTTTTTTCCTCCCCTTGGAACTGACCTTTTCTATTGAGATTCCAGATTCTCTTCAGCTGGTAAGTTGTGCTTCTAATCCTTATGTTTTTTATCAGTCCAGCATTATTTTTGAAGCTGATTTGACTAGTTGGTATTGAGGGAAGAAGGGAGCGTACAAATTCGCATGTGTCTTCTCCACCATCTTGGCTCCACCCTCCCTCATGGATTTAATGATAGAAGGGATCTTAGAGGTCATTTAGTTCAACCTGTTCATTTTATTGATGAGGAAACTGAGGCCCTGAGAAATAAATATCATTTTAAATTTATCTACATTGTAGATGCTAGAGTTGGAATTTGAAACTAGATTTAAACCCAAATCCTCTGCCACTGTCAATATCGTAAAGCAACTTTTCAACTATTTCTACAAAAAAGAAAATCACTAAGTCTAAAATTCTACTTATATTTACTTTTCTATCTCACTATCAGATTCCTCACCTTATAGAACATTAACAGAAATTTCACAGTTGTGCTCAAAGTCTCACAAACCCAAATGCTTTATAGGAGATTTTTGACAGTTGGCTCAACCTCATTCAAAGAATCTACAGACTTGCTACTTATAAGTAAATTAAGAGCTAAATCCTTTCATCAATAAACAGTATCAAATAATGTAAGATTCTATTTAGGAGGTAAAAAAACATATGTAGCTACATCCAATAAGACATTCTTAGCAGACATTTAGCATCATTCCAGCAATGATGATTCTTACTCTATTAGTAAGAAACAAATGTTAAGAAAAACAGAGTGAAAAAGCTTAAAACAATATCTACTTATATTCTATTTTATTAAAATTTTATAATATCAAGAATACATAATATTTCCAATAGTTTTCTCATCTTGAATGCTTTAAAGTTTATGTGTGTACTTGCACATGTACACACACATATCTGGGTCCTTAAACCAAGACTAAGTCTTGATACAGCCAATTGAAATTCACATTTCCTATCTCTCAGAGCAATCTAACATTAATTAAAGCATTAGTCTGCAGCATCATATTTCCTTACTGTCATCATGGATTTCATCATGGTATTCTCCTATAGCATAATCTCCAAATTCAAATCTTAGAGGTCTCAATTGAGCCCCCTTGAATATGGTATAAAATATATAATATTATAGAACACTAGCTTTTTGAGGGCATTCCTTCTAAATACAATGTCAAAAAAGTGAATATGACTTTTAATCTTCATAAAATACTAATATAGAGAACAATCATCTTTTAGACTCAAGCCTTTAAAAAGTCTACTCAAATACTGATTAATAGATAACATCACAGTAGTCAAAAATAATGATACCTTGCATACTATTATAATAACCCTCAAACCTACTGCTTATAATGTAATCTTCTTTAGTTTTGTATTTCTTTGAAAAAGAAACACCTAGATAAGTAGGCTCACTTGCTTAGAAAATTTTGAGCATAATCATGAAAATGAGACAATGAAAAAGTTTATAGATATATGTTAATTGTCTTGAAAAGTTGATAAGAAATTCTAGCTATTCCATTTAGTCTATATTTTAAATTGAAATTCCTAATTTTATTTATTTTTAAAGATTAAAAAAATTCCTAATTTTATTTATTTTTAAAGATTAAAAAATAAATAGATTTGCAATGTTGTAGACAAAGTTATATTTTCCCATCCCTTATAATGTTTACTCCATCCTTAAAAGAGCTCATTATTATCTACCCAGGTTACTTATACCTTCGGAAACTAATACTTAATGTGCAACAAGAAAATGGTATTTACACACATATATTGTATCTAGGTTTTATTGTAACACATGTAAAATGTATGGGATTGCCTGTCATCGGGGGGAGGGAATGGAGGGAAGGGGGATAATTTGGAAAAATGAATACAAGGGATAATATTATAAAAAAAAATTACTCATGCATATATACTGTGAAAAAAAATTATAAATAAATTTTTTAAAAAAGAGCTCATTATTTTTACATTTTAAACAATGGAACATGCAAATTCCCAGTGTCCATTTGGGGAAAACATCTTAGCCACACATTCCTTTTGCATCTAAATCTTTTATTTTTAGGCCTTAGTAATGATAAAAATGCCTTCTGTGACCCTAAAGTGTTCAGTATTCTAATTATTCACAATGCTTGCAATATAATTACTTTTCAAAAGAAATCAAGTTTTACACATATTAGGGGATCATCTAAGTACATGCTCTAGGAAAAATGCAACTTTAGAGTTCATGCAGAATTTATGTATGATGTATGTATACAATGTTCTATTTTAGAGGAAATAAAAAGAATTTCTGTAGAAGATGCATGACAATGGAGGCAGCAGACAAAATCTGAAATGTGCACCAAACTGAATAATGACCAAGAAATCTAATGATAAACTAAATAAAATAATTTCCTCCATCACAAAATGAATCAACATAATCATCCAGAACTACATGGATAATAAGAAAGTGTGTGGTCTAATATAAAAGTAGGTAAGCAAACTCAATCTCCTGGTATAAGTAATGATGAGCCAGATACATGTGTATCCAGAAGCAAGAAGAAAGGAATGCTCTCCAAAAACTTTTCATGGTAATTAGACACATCAGAACTGGTTTGGGAGTTGTCAGGTCATGAATTGAGAGGATGAAAATCTAGCACTTTAAAATGCAAAATTCCCAGTGGAACTAGGTATGGAAATGGAAATCAGTATAGCAAACTAGGGTACAATACAAGATAGCTGAGTTGACCATTCCATCAAAAAATGCAATAGGGAAAGGAGTTTGTCACTGGCACAGAGTCTCAGTTAAAAACAAACAAACAAATAAACAAAAAGGAAGGGAAATGTTATAGCAAGCAGCAGTTGGATGTGAGTGAATCACACTGATTCCATCTTGTGACTCATATGTGGAACTAGGTCAGTTCCCCTTCTATTCAATTATGGGTCTAGTCTTTTTTTTTTTTGAGACTATTGATTCAATGGTGGGAATTGTTAGAAAATATTATTTTTATTGTTTGACCATAATCTTGTGTGGGTGGCAAGCTGGATCATCTCTACCTGCTATTAGAGGCCTTTAAACTAAGGACTTATGTTGTACAGACCAGAAATCCAATTAGTTCTGAAGACTGATGAAAGGAGTTTTTTCATAATTATATATCTCAAGCAACTCATATATCTTCTCTGAAAACTGGCCTCATACCATTTAATCAGTTATTGTTTCCACGTTCCACTGATGAAATTGAAAATATACACTTAGAGATATGTGAGAGGGAAGAGAAGTGGGATCCCTCTATTTTTTTCTGATTTCAGGGAATTGCACCTCTTTATTCTTCCCCTTTCAACAAAGAAAGTCCTACTTTTTATAATCCAATTAGAAATCACATTTTTGCGAATTTTTGTATCCTAGTTAATTATTTTCTTTTAATTGATTTGCCTTATTTGATGAATTGTTTTTAATGCATAAAAATCTGCTTCTGAAAATATCAGAGATAAGGCAGGAATTCACCTGTGTTCACCTATTACCCTCCAAATAATTTTAAATAAACAAATTTCTGGAGTGGCAGAACTGACAAGAGATGGATTGAATAATTGTGTAGATTAGATGGTCGATAGGAAATTAGATGGTCAATAGGAAAGATCTGTCACACAGAGGTGAGAGTAAGGTAAAATATAGTTCAGGCCATGCTTGTGAAGACAGAGCATCAGAAAGCCAGAAGTTAGCCTTGTAAGCAAATAAATCGGTAGCAGAATTGCTACTCTCAGCTCACAGATAGAAGAAGATAAAACAAGAAGTCAGAAGGAGATTACAGAGAACCCTTTTTTTGGCACTGCAGGCAGGACTCTGTGGCAGTATTTATACTTGCATATGGGTCACATGTGTGAGTAGATGAACACTAACACACATGAGCTTATAGCCACAGGAAATCAGTCCTCCTAGTCAGTGAAGAAAAAAGTATTTGTGATCACTCAAGTTCAGAACACAGGCCAGTACAGAAATAAACATATCTCTCCTCACCCCATACCAACTCAGAAAAACAGAAAGCTTACAGACCTTGCAAAATTATCTCTAAAAACAGTTTCAGCAAAAACAAAAACAAAACAAAAATCAAGGTAAAAATGTAACCTCCACTCCAGAAACTAAGTCCACTTTAGCAAAGAGTTAAAGGAAAGAAATAGAAAAGATGGTGGCAGGAAGCCAGGAAATTATCTGAGTTCTCCCCAGTTTCTCATGGAAACAATATTAAATCATGCTTCTAAATGGATTATGGGTTGACAGAATCTACCACAAAATGGAGGGGGGAAAATTCTAGCTTATAATAACTTTAAAGGATATCAGGAAAAGTCTGTCTCAGTTGGGTAAAATGGGAGTGTAGAATGCACAGACAGTGTGTAGGTAAGCCAGTGGGAAGCTTTTATATATGACACAGATCACTCTGGCTGCATTTGGGGTGATTACTCTGAACTGAAATGAAGGCTGCTCCCTGAAGCTCCCCAAGAAACCTGCTCCCAGGGAACATTATAATTTATAGAAGAGAACAATACAAACAATCAAGACTCTTCAGTCTAGCTCAGCAGATCTGTGACACAGTAGGTAAATGGTGAGATCTCCAGCACCTGCTAACAAGGCAACTTGCTAGCCTCAGACCAACAGCAACTCCAGTGCAGTGAGCAAACCATGAACACCAAAGGCCCCAGCTTACAAAAACAGAAAGTGTCCAGCCTCTTGGCCCACAGCACAATAAGTTTGGTGCAATGGCCCCCATTCCCAGGAGTAGAGCTCAACTTTAAAATCCAATAACTAGACAAAAAAGAGAGAAAAAAGCAAGAAAAAAAGAACCATGGCCATAGAAAACTACTATGGTGACAGGGAAGGTCTAAACCTAAATTCAGAAGATGACAACACAGCAAAATGCCTAAATGTAAAAACTAAAATGTAAAATATAAAAGGGGAAGATTTATTTGCCTCAAATGCAAAAAATCTTCTTAAAAGAGCTCTAAAAGGATTTAAAAAGTCAAATAAGAGTGAGAGAAGGAAAATTGGCAAAATAAAATAATAGATATGCAAGAGAAACAGGTTGGGAAAAGAAGGACAAAACCAACTCTTGAAAAAGTAGAATTGGTCAAATGGGGAAAAAATTACAAAAGTTCCCTGAAGAAAATAATTCATTAAAAATTAAAAAAAATAAAATAAAGGTATTCAAAATAGTAAAGTAAAGGCAGGAAAGAAATCACAAAATGAAAACTACCAGGAATATTATAGCCAAATTCTTGAACTCATAAGTCAAGAAGAAAATATTGCAAGCATCCAGAAAGAAACAATCCAAGTACAGTGAAACCCCAGTCAGAATAATACAAGATTTAGCAGCTTCCACCTTAAAGAACTGGAGGTCTCAGAATATGATATTCTAGAGTGCAATGGAGTTAGAATTACAATCAAGAATAATCTACCCAGCAAAACTGAGTATAATCCTTTTGTAGAAAATGTTTAAATTCCATAAATAGATAATTTTCAGGCATTCCTGATGAAAAGACCAGAGCTGAATGGAAAATTTTATTTTCAAATACAGGGCTCAGGAGAAGCATAGGAAGTAATCAAGAAAGGGATATCATAAGGAACTTATCTATTATCAGTTAATTTTTTGTTTATATTCCTACATGGGAGAATGATAGTTGTGACTAGTTAGAAATTCCTAATTATTGTGAAAGTTAGAAGGAATATATGCATATATTCAGAGTGCACAGGAATGAACTGAATATAAAGGGATAATATTTAAAAAACAAAACTAAACAGTGAAAGAGGAATATGTTGAGAAAAAATAAAAAGGAGAAGTGGAATGGTGTACATTATCTGCCATACCAGAGACAATAATTTTTTTTTTTTTTTACAGGGAGGGGAAGAAGGAAAAGGGAAGGGAAATGACTGAAAATTATTCTCATCAGAATTGGACAAAGGAGGAAATAACATATACCTTTGTTATGGGTATGCAATTTTACTTTACCCTGCAGAAAAGTAGGATGGGAAGAGGATATATGAAAGGTAGAGGGTGCTAGAAGGGAGGGCATATTGGGGGAGGGAGTGATCAGTAACAAAACAGTTTTGAAAGTCAAGGTGAAAAGAGAAAGAATTGAATCAGCAGGGGAGAAATACAGTTAGTAATAGTAGTTGGGGAAAGAATTTTCAAACAATGAAGGCTTATTTCTCAAATGTAAGGGAAGTGAGTCAAATTTATAATATACACACACACATATAAGCCATTCCCCACTTGATAAAAGGAAAAGGATGTATAATATACAAAAATACTTATATTTGCTTTCTTCTCAGGGCTAAGTATTTGAAATTGAGGCCATGCCCATCAATTGGGTAGTGGCTGAACAAATTGTGGTATATGATTATGATGGAATATTATATTTAGAAGGGGCAAAGCAAAGCAAAGGAGCTTGTATTGCAAACAAAAATCAGCTACCCAGGAAAAGTGAGCCTAATTATCAATAGAGAAAGTGGATATTGAATGAAATAGGGTACTTTTAATCATTACTGATGAAAAAAATCCAGCTGAACTTAAAATTAAATTTTCAAATACAGGCCTCCAGAGAGGAATAATAAGGAAAACAGGAGAGTTTAAAAAAATGTTATTCAATAAAGTTAAAGTACATAGGAAGATGATAGCTATAAATCTGAGAACTGTATCTTAATTAGGATAATTATAAGGAACATACATAAATAGAGCATGTGAGTATAAATTGACTTTAATGCAATGGTATTAAAAAAAAATTAAGGGGTGAAAATTATACTTGGATAAGAGGAAAGGGGAGGCAAAACAGGGTAAATTAAATAACATTAATTGAAGGGGCCCAAAAGGCCTATTACAGTAAAGGGAAAGAAGAGAAGGGATGAATATAACTTGAATGATGTTATCATCAAATTTGGCTCAAAGAGGTAAAAACATACACAATCAGTTGTGGATAGAAATTTATCTTACTCTATGGAGAACTATGAAAAGAAAAGGAAAAGAAAGGAAAGCAGTTGAATAGAAGGGAAGGCAGAAATGAAAGCAGAAATAGGAGAGAAAAGGGGAAAGAAAAGGTAAGGGGCCTGACAGAATAGAGGGCAAATTGAGGGAGGTAGTGGTCAAAAGCAAAACACTTGTGGCGAGGGACAGGATTAAAGGAGAGAGGAAAGTAAAAAGAGGAGGAAATATGAGGGAGGAAAATACACAGATTATTATATCAAAATCAATAAGCATAGCTCTTGAATGGAATAAAATAAAATGGAAGTGGAAAACATAATGGCTTATAAACAATATGTTGCTTTAAAGATACACATTTGAAACATAGATATGTATATGGAATAAAGATAAAAGGCTAGAAAAGAAGTTATTGTGATTCAGCTGAAGCAAAAACAAACAAATGAGTAGCAATTCTAACCTCAGGCAAAGCAAAAAAAAAAAATATATATATATATATATATATATATATATATATATATATATATATATAATTAAAAGAGGATTTCCTAGTGATATAATGATTGGGGTATATTCAGTGTGGAGCATATAAGGAGGAGGTCTCAGGGCCAAAAGAAGCTCATTAGAAGCTCTCAGAGGAGGAGACAAATTCATTCCATCTTCCACCTTTATACTGCCTGGAGGCTGAAGTACAAACCTTTGTATTCAGAGACATTCTGAGGGAGCTAGAGACAGAAGCTGGCAGAGGCAAAGGACTAGCAGCAGGAACTCTCAGAACTAAAGAGAGATAGGCCTCTATTAAAGCGAGCTGGGCCCAAGGAAAAGGGACAAGACTTTGAAGGAGACGACAAAGGATTTGGACTTTAACTCCTGTCTGCATTTGGGGTGATTACTCTGAACTGAAACTGAGGTTGCTCCCAGAAACCCCCCAAGAAACTTACTTCCAGAGAACATTATATTTTAAGGAAGAATATTACATACATCCTCTTGACTTCAGGGCTGGTATTTTATGCACTACACCATCTAGCCATCTCAAGCATCCCACTTCTTAAAGGAGAAGTTACAGGAAGAAATGGATTGCAAAACTATACTGAGAGGGGGATCTCAACCTCCCTCTTTCAGACCTAGAAAAATGTAACCACAAAATAAACAAGAATGAAGTTAGGGAGATAAATATAATTTTAGAGAAATTAAATATGATAGATTTCTGAAGAAAATTGAATGGCAATAGAAAGGAATCTCACACTATATATTAATATAAGGTCAAAATGGGTATTTGAGTTAGATATAAATGGTAAAACTATAAGTAAGTTAAGAAAGCAAGAAATACTCAGCAGATCTATGGAGAAGAGAAGAATTTATGACCAGACAGGAGATAAAGATTATTATAAAATGCAAAATGGTTTTAATATTTTAAGAACTTTCTTATGATGATTGCAAATTGTTGTCTAGAACTTTTGGACCAATTTACAGCTCAATCAATGGTGCATTAATATTCTTGTGGAGAGTGTGTTTTCCTCATTTTTTTGTCCTCCAGTAACTTATATGTTCTTACTTTCTTTTTTTTTTTAGTAATGATGATACATTTTGAAAAATATATGCAGATATTTTTCAACATTCACCCTTATAAAACTTTGTGTCCCTTATTTTTCTTCCTTTATCCCTATTCCCTCTTTTTACTAGACACCAAGTAATTAATCCAATATAGTTTTAACATTTACAATTCTTTTAAACTATTTCCACATTTATCATGTTGCATAAGAAAAATCAAATCAAAAGGGGAAAATGAGAAGAAAAAAAAAACAAGCAAGCTAACAACAACAAAAGGTAAAAATATTATGTTCTGTTCTATATTGAGTCATCATAGTTCTCTTTCTATATACATATGGCTCTCTTTCTCACAAGTCTATTAGAATTGGACAACATAGTTGATCACTATATGATCTTGATGTTGTTTTTATACAATGTTCTTTAGGATCTATTCACTTCATTTATCAGTTTATGTAAGTTTCCAGCTTTTGTGAAATCACCCTACTATTTGTTTAAATTTACTTTTTTCTTTCTTTTAATGCATATTGCTGTATCAATCATGTTAAAAGAGAAAAATCTGAAGAAGAGGAAAAAAACATGTGAAAGAAAAAAAAAAAAAAAAAGAAGTGAGCATAGTATGCGTTGAATTACATTCATAGAGCAGACAAAATTTTCCGTAACGTCTTCTGACCTTCTCTCAAACCAACAGCAGATTAAGCCTCTAAACTAGTTTTGGAGTCAAAGAACCTATACATATACAACATATTCCAAGAAGAAGATACTGTGGAAGAACTTCAAAACAAGTCTTTTTCAAACAGACAGGGGGTCAATCTGCTGAGCCCAGACCATAGCACAGGGAGACCAGGGCAAGGAACTGGGGCAAAGAGTCAGAGCATTCCAGCGTCCACACACCTGGAAACCTTCTGTGAGCATATTACTATGCTACTTGTTCCTGATTGAAAGCAGGTGGTTTGTCAGATTGCTACAAAAAGCAAACTATAAACCACTGAGCCCCAGAAGAACACCAAATCTAACTTCAATTACCCAGCACTGGAAGTCAATCAGCAGAACAGCTTGAGGGCAAATTAAAGCAGCTGTCACTCCTTTGACATTCAGGGGATCTCAAGGCTAAAAAAATGAGCAAAAAACAAAAATAACTCTAGCCATAAACAGCTTTTATGAAGAGAGATGAACAGACCTCAAATCCTGAGGTTCCTAAAGGCAAATCAACTCCAGATGAAGCCCCAAAAGGAGATATGAGCTGATCTCCATTTCACAAGGCTTGCTTGGAAAATTGCATAAACAATCTTAAAACAGAATAAGAAGAAAAATGGGGAAATGAAATTAGATCATTGCAAGAAGGAATGGGGGGAAAAGCATATAATCCCCTACAAAGTAATATGAAAAAAATAATACTTCACTAAAAAACAAAATTTTTGAAATGAAAAAAAAAAAATACAATGAACAATTCAATTGGCCAAATACAAAAGGAAGTAAAAAAGGTAACTGAAGAAAATAACATACTAATGATTAGAATTGAACAAATGGAAGTGAATGACTCAAAAAGACTTAAAGAATCAGTCAAACAAAAGCAAAAAAATGAAAAAAAAAATAGAAAAAAATATTAAGTACCTCCAAGGAAAAACAACTGAACTGGAAAACATATCTAGGAGAGACAATCTAATGATTATTAAACTTCTTGAAATTCATGATGAAATAATAACCTACACATTATCTTACATGAAATCATAAAGGAAAACTGCCCTGATATCTTAGAATCAGAAAGTAAAATAGCTCTTGAAAGAATTGAATAATCTCCTCCTGAAAGAGAACCCCAAATTAAATCCCCAAGCAATATCATGGCTAAATTACATAACTATCACACCAAGGAAAAGATATTGAAAGCAGCCAGAAAGAAACAATTTAAATACTGAGGAGCCACAAAAGGCTCCGGACTCAGGACCTAGCAGCTTCCTCCATCTTAAAGATCAAAGGACCAGGTTTCTGATATTCTGAAAGGCAAAAGAACTTGGATTACAGCCAAGAATAAGCTATCTATCTAAAATGAGCATTAACTTTCAGGGCAGAAGATGGACATTCAATGGTATAGGTGAATTTCACCTATTTCTAATGAAAAGACAAGAACTGAACAACAACAACAAAAAATGATCTCCAAACACAGAACTCAAGAGAAATATAAAAAGGTAAAAAGGAAAGAACTCTTGAGAACTATATTTCTATTACAATTATACTTAGATAGTGCTAGTATAATTTGATTTTATTATGATAATATGAAAAAGAACCTAGAGATAGAAAGGGGATTCTATTGCAACAAGAGGAAAAAGGAGGTAAAATAAGAGAAATTACATCTCATGAAGAGGCAAAGAAGACCAATTATAATTGAGGAACTTAGTATTTGACAAAAACTTCTGGGAAAATTTGGAAACCAGTATAGAACAAATTAGGGTTTGACCCACACCTAACACTACATAACAAGATAAGATCTAAATGGGTTCATGATTTAGACTCAAAGAGTGATATTATAAGCAAAGTAGGAGAATATGGGATAGTTTACCTTTCAGATCTAGGGAGAAGGAAGGAATTTGTTTCCACAGAAGAAATAGAACTAATAATGGAACACGAGACAGAAAATTTTGATTATATTAAGTTATAAAGTTTTTGTACAACATATATTGTATTTTAGATATACTTTAACATATTTAACATGTATGAGACTGCCTGACATCTAGGGGAGTGCGTGGAGGCAAGGAAGGGAAAAGTTGGAGCAGAAGTGATTGCAAGGGTTAATGTTGAAAAATTACCCGTGCATATGTTCTGTCAATAAAAAGCTATAAAAAATTTATACAAACAAAACTAATACAAGCAAGATTAGAAGGGAAGTAATAAATTGGGAAAATGGTTTTACATTCAACGGTTCTGATAAAGGCCTCATTTCTAAAATGTATAAAGAATTAATTCAAAATACAAGAATTCAAGCCATTTTCTAATTGATAAGTGTTCAAAGGATACGAACAGATGACTTTCAGATGAAGAAGTTAAAATGATTGCTAATCAAATGAAGTGTTCTAAATCACTATTGATCAGAGAAATCCAAATTAAGATAGCTCTGAAATACCACTACATACTTCTCAGATTGTCTAAGATGTTGGGGAAAGACAATGCCAAGTGTTGGAATGAATTGGGAAAACTGTGACACTAATACATTGTTGTTGGAACTGTGAATGGATCCAGCCATTCTGGAGAACACTTTGGAACTATGTTCAAAAAGTTATCAAATTGTGCATGCCCTTTGATCTAGCAGTGTTTCTTTTTTTTTCTTTTTTTATTATAGCTTTTTATTTACAAGATATATGCATGGATAAATTTTCAACTGCAAAACCTTTTGTTCCAATTTTTCCCCTCCTCCCCACCCCCTCTCCCAGATAGCAGGTAGACCAATACATGATAAATATGTTAAAGTACATGTTAAATACAATACAATGTTAAATACATGTCCATACACAAGAAGAATCAGACTTTGAAATAGTGTATAATTAACCTGTGGAGGAAATCAAAAATGCAGGTGGACAAAAATAGAGGGATTGGGAATTCTATGTAGTGGTTCAGACTCATTTCCCTGAGTTGTTTCGTTGGTTTAGCTGGTTCAATTCATTACTGTTCTAGTGGAACTGATTTGTTTCATCTCATTGTTGAAGAGGACCACATCCTTCAGAATTGATAATCATACAATATTGTTGTTGAAGTACATAATGATCTCCTGGTTCTGCTCATTTCACTCAACATCAGTTGATATAAGTCTCTCCAGGCCTTTAGGCCTTTCTGAAATCATCCTGTTGATCCAGTGGTGTTTCTATTGGACCTATATCCTAAAGAGATCTTAAAGGAAGGAAAGGTACCCACAAGTGGAAAAATGTTTGAGGCAACCCTTTTCATAGTGGCAGCTGAGAGGCTGCTTTGGGCTTAAGACTAATTCATATCCCTCTTTGAGATTTTCTCTGTGGAGAATTGGTGTTTTGGTCTTCTTAGTCACCATGATAGCTTTCTAAATTAAGGTTATTTTTTCTGTTTCTTGCTCATTTTTTTTTCCTTTTCTTTTGACATGTCCTCTTTTTTCTTTCTTTTTTTTTTTTTTTTTTTTTTTGGTTGAGTTCTGCCCCTAGGATAAAGAGGGAAGCTATCCTATGCTTTCTGTACATATCTGAGACTTGGTTTTGAACACAGAAGCCCCTGAGTTTGAAGGGGTAGTCTTGCCTGCTCTTTCCAAGAAAACCCTGGTTTCTCAGAATTTGCCTTCTGAGCTGGGACTGGAGGCTTCCCCATTTATCTGCTCTTCTATTGAGACATGACCAAGGATTTCAGTTCTTTATTTGCTGTGATTGAGAACTTCTCACTGGCTTTCTCTTACTCTCTCTGAGTTGGATGGAACATCCTTTTCATCCCATTGAAACTGACCCTTCTTGGAGTTTTTCCTCTCTCTTAAGCTGGAGATTGGTTTTATTCTATTAGACTCTGTTCAGAGACTAAATGTCATGTTTTTCAAGGAACACTGGGAGATCTTGAACAGCTTCTTGGCCTCACTCCCCCATCTTGTCTCTACCCCTGGAAGTCCCCAAGGAAATCAAAAAAACAAGACTCAAAGACTAAGTAAAGGGGCATAAAAATGCAGTAGAAAATAACACTTTAAAAGAAACAGGAGGGGGCGGAGCCAAGATGGTGGAGAAGACACACGTGACATTCCAAGCTCCTTTCATATTCTCACTATTAATTATCAAATTGAGCCTCAAAAAGAGTGCTTGACTGGTAAAATTGATGAAGATTGGAAGTACAACAACTTCCCAGCCAAAGATAATCTGGAAGATAATCAGAAAAGGTTTGTCCTGAGCAGTGGTAGCAGGCCAGAACAAGCAGTGAAATAGAACTAGAGGCTAGCATACTGAGCAGACCGAGCAGGGTGGTCTCTGTGGCTGGAAAATTTATATGGAAGACTCTATCACAGGTTGACCACTTTGCTTTGGTTGCAAAGCAGTAGACCAGCAGAGAAATTAAAGCCAAAGATAGACTGTATTCCAAAAAATGCCAGAATCTAATAGCATTTGGCTACATCCACACAGCACCTGGAAGTGAGTGACTCAGCACTGAACACAGCACAGCTGTGCAACCACATTCTGTAGTGCAGGGCTTTTTCCTGGGGCAGTGACAAATTTGCGTGGTGGGGTGGGGGGGAGAGGGGAAATTCTTCCCAGGGCAACTGCTAATGCCTATGATGAGGTTCTGCCTAGGCAGTGACACTTTTGCTGCTCAGTCTCTAGTCCCAGGGCAGTCACTTATTCACTCAGTGGGGGTTTTAGTGGAATACTTCCCCAGCTCTGCCTGTGCTACCCAGGGCAGAGGCACTTCCAGTGTGGAGCTTTTTTCAGAGCACTTACACAGCTCAGCCACTCTTTGCAACCTGTTTGCAGGATAGCTAATGTCCAAATATATGTACCTGCTCTGCAGAGAAATCTCGTAACCTCCTTGCCATGAAAGCAGACCATAAGGGCTTTTTAAAAAAAACGAGTAAAAGAGGCAAACGGACCATCGATAGCTTCTAAACAGAAAGAGAGCAGATTTTCAACCTCGAGGAGACCAATAGCAGACAGTCTCCAGAGAAAATTCCAAAGGGGGATGTAACCTGGTCCCCATCTCACAAGGCTCTCCTAGAAGAAATTATTTAAAAAAAAAAAAAAGGAGGAAGAGCTGTGTCCATAAGTAGTGTCCATAAGTTTAATACTGGGGAAAGGGGTTAAGGTGGGGTAAGAAAAAGAAAAGCAAAATTGGGGATAACGATTTTAACTGTCAATGTGAATGTGATGAACTTTCCCATAAAGCACAGATGGATAGAAGACTGGATCAAAAGAAAGAACCATACAATATGTTGTTTACAGGAAACACATTTAAAGCAGGGAGATATATACAGAGTAAATGTAAAAGGCTCTAGTAGAATCTATTATGCTTCAGGTGAAGTCAAAAGAGCAGGGATAACCATCCTTATCTCAGGTAAAACAAAAAGCAAAAATTGATCTATTTAAAAGAGATAAGGAAGAAAACTATATCTTGCTAAAAGATAGCATAGACAATGAAGCAATATCAATACTAAAACATATATGCACCAAGTGGTATAGCATCTAACACAGAATCGAGAAAGAGCTATCAATCTGTCAATCCTTTCAGTGTCCTGGCCAGGTGAGGTTTCCCATGTTGTTTTTGTTTTTGTTTTTTGTTTTTTTTGTTTTTTTGTTTTTTTTCCTGAGGTTGGGGTTAAGTGACTTATCCAGGTTAAGTGACTTCCCACAGCTAGGAAGTGTTAAGTGTCTGAGACCAAATTTGAACTCGGGTCCTGCTGAATTCAGGGCTGGTACTCTATCCACTGCACCACCTAGCTGCCCCGCATCTAACTTCCTAAAGGAGATGTTAAGAGAGTTGCAAGAAGAAATAGAAAGCAAAACTATAATAGTGGAGATCTCAACCTTGCACTCTTAGAATTAGATAAATCAAACTACAAAACAAATAAGAAAATAGTTAAAGAAGTAAATAGAATATTAGAAAAGTTAGATATGATAGATCTTTGGAGAAATCTGAATGGAGACAGAAAAGAGTGTTCTCTTTCTTCTCAGCAGTTCACGGAACCTATTCAAAAACTGTCCATATAGTAGGACAAAAAGACATCAAAATTAAATGCAGGAAGGCAGAAATAGTAAATGCATTCTTTTCAGATCATGATGCAATAAAATCTACATTTAACAAAAAGCTAGGGGTAAATACATCAAAATAATTGGAAACTAAATAATCTCATCTTAAAAAATGATTGGGTAAAACAGCAAATTATAGACACATTTAATAATTTCACCCAAGAAAATGACAAGTATGAGACATCATACCAAAATTTGTGGGATGCAGCCAAAGTGGTAATAAGGGGAAATTTTATATCATTAGAGGCTTAATTGAATAAAATAGAGAAAGAGAAGATCAATGAATTGGACTTGCAACTTAAAAAGCTAGAAAAAGACCAAATTAAAACCCCCCAATCAAATATTAAACTTGAAATTCTAAAATTAAAAGGAGAAATTAATAATATTGAAAGTATAAGAAATTATTAAATTAATAAACAAAACTAAGAGTTGGTTTTGTGAAAAAAAAACAAAAAAAAATAGATCAATAGATTTATGTTTGGTAAATTTTATTCGAAAAAGGAAAGAGGAAAATCAAATTGTCTTAAAAATGAAAGGGGAGAACTTTCCAACAATGAAGAGGAAATAAGAGCAATAATTAGAAGTTACTTTATCCAACTTTATGCCAATAAATTTGATAACCTAAGTGAAATGGATGACTACCTCTAAAAATATAGGCTTCCCATATTAATAGAGGAGGAAGTAAATTGCTTAAATAGTCCCATTTAAGAAAAAGAAATAGAATAAGCTATTAATCAACTCCCTAACTCCTAAAGAAAAAATCCCCAGGACCAGATGGATTTACATGTGAATTCTACTAAACATTTAAAGAACAATTAACCCCAATGCTATATAAACTATTTGAAAAAATAGGGAAAGAAGGAGTCCTACTAAATTCCTTTTACGACATAGAAATAGTACTGATACCTAAAACAGGTAGGTTGAAAACACAGAAAGAAAATCATAGACCAATCTCCCTAATGAATATTGATGTTAAAATCTTACATGAGATATTAGCAAAAAGACTATAGAAAATCATCCCCAGGATAATACACCATGATGAAGTAGGATTTGTACCAGGAAGGCAGGGCTGGTTCAATATTAGGAAAATAAATCATATAATTGACCATATCAATAACCAAATTAACAAAAAACATATGACCATGTCAATAGGTGCAAAAAAACCCACAAAAAAACAACAAAAAATCCATTCCTATTAAAAATAATTGAGAGTATAGGAATAAATGGACTTTTCCTTAAAATAATCAGTACCATCTATTTAAAACCATCAGGAAGCATCATATGTAATGGGGATAAATTGGAACCATTTCCAAGAAGATCAGGAATAAAACAAGGTTGCCCACTATTATCATTACTATTCAATATTGTGTTAGAAATGCTAGTATCAGCAATAAGAGATGAAAAGAGATTGAAGGAATTAGAGCAGATAATCAGGAAACCAAAGTATCACTTTGCAAATGATATGATTATACACTTAGAGAACCACAAAGATTACACTAAAAAGCTATAAGAAATAATACACACCTTTAGCAAAGTTGCAGGATACAAAATAAACCCACATAAGTCATCAGCATTTTTACGTATCACTAACAAAATCCAACAGTTAGAGTTACAAAGAGAAATTCCATTTAAAGTAACTACCAATAGTATAAAATATTTGGGAATCTATTTGCCAAGGGAAAATCAGGAACTCTACAAACAATACTACAAAATACTTTCCACACAAATAAAATCAGACAAACCAATTGGAAAAATATTAAATGTTCTTGGATAGGGTGAGCAAATATAATAAAGATGACAATACTCCCTAAACTAATCTATTTATTTAGCACTATACCAATCAGATTCCCCAAAAAACTATTTTAATGACCTAGGAAAAATAACAACAAACTTCATATGGAAAAGCAAAGGTCAAGAATTTCAAGGTAACTAATAAAAAAAAAATCAAATGAAGTTGGCCTAGCTGTACCAGATCTAAAATTATATTATAAAACAAAGGTTACAAAAAAACATTTGGTATTGGCTAAGAAACAGTCTAATTGATCAGTGGACTCAGGTTCAAAGGACAAAATAGCCAATAACTTTAATAATCTAGTGTTTGACAAACCCAAAGACCCCAGCTTTTGGGATAAGAATTCATTGTTTGACAAAAAACTGCTGGGAAAATTGGAAATTAGTATGGCAGAAACTAGGCATTTACCCACACTAACACCATACACTAAGATAAGGTCAAAATGGGTTCATGATCTAGGCATAAAGAATCAGATTATAAATAAATTAGAGAGAGAACATAGGACAGTTTACCTCTCAAATCTGCGGAAGAAGAAGTAATTTATGACCAAAGAAGAACTAGAGATCATTATTGATCACAAAATGAAAATTTTGATTATATTAAATTGAAAAGTTTTTGTACAAACAAAACTAATGCAAACATAATAAGAAGGGAAGCAATAAATTGGGAAAAGAGTTTTATAGTCAAAGGTTCTGATAAAGGCCTCATTTCCAAAATATATAGAGAATTGAATCTAATTTATAACAAAGCAAGCCATTCTCCAATTGATAAATAGTCAAAGGTTATGAACAGAAAATTCTTAGACAAAGAAATGGAAACTATTTCTAGCCATATGAAAAGAAGCTCCAAGTCATTATTAATCAGAAAAATGCAAATTAAGACAACTCTGAGATACCAATAGATACCTTTCAGATTAGCTAGAATGACAGGGAAAGATAATGCGGAATATTGGAGGGGATGTGGAAAACTAGGACACTGATTCAGCATTCTGAAGAGTGATTTGGAACTATGCTCAAAAAGTTATCAAACTGTGCATATCCTTTGATCCAGCAGTGTTACTACTGGGCTTATATCCCAAAGAGATATTAAAGAAGGGAAAGGACCTGTATGTGCAAGCATATTTATGGCAGCTTTCTTTAAAGTGGCCAGAAACTGGACACTGAGTGGAAGCCCATCAATTGGAGAATGGCTGGATAAATTGTGGTATATGAATGTTATGGAATATTGGCCAGCAGGATGATTTCAGAAAGGCCTGGAGAGACATATCAACTAATGCTGAATGAAATGAGTGGGACCAGGAGATCATTATGCACTTCAAAAACAATACTATATGATGATCAATTCTGATAGATGTGGCCCTCTTCAACAATGAGATGAAGTAAATCAGTTCCAATAGAGCAGTAATGAATTGAACTAGCTACACCCAGTGAAAAAACTCTGGGAAATGAGTCTGAACTACTACATAAAATTCCCAATCCCTCTATTTTTGTATGCCAGCACAAAGGTTGAAGTGGAAATTTATCTTGACTCTGAATCTCCTCCCAGAGAGTGGGCTTATGGGTGGGCTTGTGAATCTCCCAGAAGTCAATTCTAGTTGTGAATCTCCTGGAAGTCCCCTTGGCCCTGAGAGCTTCTTGCTTACATCTTTCACACAGAGTATACACCAATCATTACATAATGAGGAAACCATTATTTGTTGTAAGATTAAATCAATGCTAAACTAGATTTAACCATTGTCTCTTCAATTCCACTCAGTATCTTGTTTCAAGTTCTGGACCATAACATCTCCTTGTAGAATCAGATCAATCATACTGAACCATGCTAAATTAGATAATTATTGTCTCTATTCATTCCAGTGGCTTAGCACCTTGTAAGAATCCTAACATTTAAATTGCTTACATTCCTCTATGGAAAAATAATACTTTTAATTTCTAAAACCTTTCTTATTATTAAAGCATTTTGAACTATACATAGAGGGCATGAGGATAGGTTGAATATGATGGGGATAATTATCTCCAAAAATAAAATTAAGAAATGAGAAAGAGGAATATAGTTGGAGAAGGGGGAAAGGAAAAATTAAATGTAGTAAATTATCTCACATCATAGAGAGGTGAAAGAACTTTTACAGTGGAATGTATGATAGAGGAGGTAGATGAAATTTTAGTGACTCATTTCCCAGAGTTCTTTTGCTGGATGTAGCTAGTTCAATTCATTACTGCTCTATTAACTTACTCTTATAGGAATTTCCTCAAAGAAAACATAACACACTTAGTTTGATACAGAATTCGATCTTACCCTACAAGAAAGTAGGATATAAAGGACACAAAAGTAAAGGGGAGGGTGACAGAAGGGAATTCACTTTAGGAATGGTAAAAGACAGAAGCATAACACTTTTGAGTTTGGACAGGATGAAAGGAAAGAGATAATAGGATAAACAGTTGGAAAATAATAAGGTTAAATTAGCTTCTTTGTAATTTCAACCCATTGGTCCTGGTTCAGTCCACTAGATTAAGCAGAACAACTAATTCTTGCTTCACAAGATAGCACTTTAAATTCTTAAAGATAGTGATCTTGCTCAAGTTAAACCTTCATAGATTCTTCAACTGTTTTTCATATACCATGGCTTTTGGGTCCCTTACCATATAAGTGATCCTTTCTAGAGTGTTTGTAGATCTACAATTTTGTAGATTGTTTATATTAAGGCAGCTAAAGATCACATTATATTTTGTCATTTTGTGCTCAGATCTCCAAACTGCTCTCAAATAGACATCCACCAAGCTACAAGTAAGAATTATCTGATATGAAAGGACTATAATGAACTGTAGTAGACAATTACTATAATAGTTTAAGCAATTTAGTTAATAAATTATAGTGTTTGAATTTGTCATCATAAGTTTTGTGGCAATTTGTGAGTCATGTCTTCCTAAAAAAACAAGACAACTAGTTGATGCATTTCTAATTGTTATATGAGCACCTCTAGATTCATCCAGTCGTGGCAAAATTTTATCAGAGAAAAGATATGGTGAGACTAACAGAGAATTTGAATGCCAGTGCTTCATAAACCTTGGAAATAGCAAAAGGAAGAAATAATTAAGCATTAGGGAATAATGTATAAACAAACTGATCAGAGGATCAAGATTACAATGAAATAAAAATTAGTGAACAGAGATAATGAACTGGGAAAACATGGAGGAATGAAAAAATTGAAGAATTAGATTAGGTTGAAGGAAAGGTTACACAGAATAAAGCAGCTGGAAGTATTGGAACTTATCATTAAAATATTTTCTAGAATTTAGATTTGCATAGAGAATACAATTCTATGTGATAGTGAAAAAGAATGGAGACAGAAGTAATTGGAATTGTTGAGGTAGATAAATTAAGAGGCCAGAGTGTTTGACAGGATAGATACAAATATGATAAATGTCAAATGATAAATATTGAAGTAATTAAGTAGAAAACATTGGTTAGAATTGAAGAAGCCTATGAGGCAGCTAATACATTTCTTAAGAAAACATAGGAAGAGAATCAGAGCTCAATATATTACAGCAAGAATTTGTTTGATTTGATATATATTAAAGATGACAGCAGAAATAACATCAGGAATTAACATAGTGGAACAATGACTTTATTATACTTCTGGTTTGCTATTTCAGAGGGCATGGGAAAAGGAACAAGCAGAAATAGAGAAGATGTAAGAAAAAGGGTGACATATATATACACACACACACACACATATATATATATATATATATATATATATACACATATATATACACACACACACATATATATATACACACACACACACACACATATATATATATATATATATATATATATATATATATATATATATATATATATATATACAGTGTACCACTATTTAGAACATAAAAATATCAGGAGTCAGGAAAATATGATTTCAAATCCACTTAGGCAAAGCAATTTATCTCAATATGTCTTAAGTAGCCTCAACTGTAAAATGGGGATAGTAACAATCTACCTTGAAAAGTTGTAGAAGGATAAACACAATAAAATATAATAAACATTTACTTAGTGGATAATTTTTGGCAGTTACTTATTAAGCATAGGGGATTAACATAAGGAAAAGAAAAAGGCAATACCTGCCCTCAAGGTGCATATTATATAATATTAGAAGAAGAAGAAAGAAGAAGAAGAAGAAGAAGAAGAAGAAGAAGAAGAAGAAGAAGAAGAAGAAGAAGAAGAAGAAGAAGAAGAAAAAGAAGAAGAAGAAGAAGAAGAAGGAGGAGGAGGAGGAGGAGGAGGAGGAGGAGGAGGAGGAGGAGGAGGAGGAGGAGGAGGAGGAGATAATGATGATAAAGGAAACTGAAAAGCAAGAGACAAACCAAATATACCTGGTCTTGGGGTATGCTGCTGCAGTCAAAATTAATTTTTGCAGTTCTTGAGAAAGGAAGAGTTGTTTGAATTTCTGAACGTTATTTAACTGGGGGCTTTGGGAAGATTTTATTTTTACTTGTTTCTAGAAACTACTGAAGATTTCAATGAAGTCTAAATACTAAAACTGATTAATTCTTCATGTTGATGAACATTGCCTTTGTAAAATGGGGGAGAGGAGAAATGTTGAGGGTAGAGTAAAACCAAGCAATGCAGCTAGTAAGTAATGAAGACAAAATAAAATATGATTTGTAAATTTTTTAGCACAGTCCCTGACACATAACAATTACTATATAACTGTTTATTTACCTTTCTCCCTCCCTTAGAAAGAATATGGCTATTTATTGTTATCATGGGGGTTACAAAGAGAATATAGAGAAAGATAAAGAAAAGGAAGAGACTGGATTGGGCAGAGATTAGGAGGAGGGAAAATAGCAAGGGGAAATTGATTTCTTAATTTATGGTGATTTTTAATTGTATGGATTAAGGAAACAAGAGACATTGTTAAGCATAAATGATAGCCAAGAAAAACATGTGATTTAAAAAGAAGACCCCAGACCTGGGAAATACAAGAATAATTCATATTTTCCCTAATTCCATATATATTCTTCCATACTCCTATGTAAGAAGTAGGGCTGATAAAGTTGGATCTGCAATAATCATAGCACTCCTTTCTTAATTAGTGTTGGTTCCCACTTACTTGGTCTTTCATTGGTGAGGGAGGACTCAAGGCACTGTTTCCTGGGATCATAACAACAGCTGTCATTATTTTTCTTTTTCCTCCTTCTGCTCCTCCTTGTGCTCATCTTCCTTGTTGTCATCATCATCTTTTTCTTGTTCTTTTCTTTCTCTTTCTTCTCTTTCCTCTTTTCCTTCATCATCATAATCTTTTTTCTTTTTCATCAGTGTTCTTATCTCCTTTTTTTCTTGTCCTCTACTTCTCCTTTGCGTTCTCCTCCTTTTCTTAGTTTTCTTCTTCTCCTTTTACTCTTCCATTATTATCTTTTTTTCTTTATTTCTTCTTCTATTACTTCTTTTTCTTTTTCCTACTTTTTCCTTCTTCTTCTTCCTCTTCTCTTCTTTTTCTCTCTAGCCCTTTCCTTCTTTTCTTTCTCCTCTTTCTTCTTTTTCATCTTCTCATCTTCATCTTCTTTTTCTTTCTTTTGTTTTTCTTCTTGTTCTTATTCTTCTTCTCTTTCTTCTTCTTCTTCTCTTCCTTTTCTTTCCTTCTTCTTTTTCTCCTCTCCTCTGTTTCTTATTTCTTCTCTTCCTTCTCCTTTTTAATCATCATCATCATCTTCTTCTTCTTCTTTCTCCTCCTCCTTCTTTTTGACATAGTTACTAAATTTGCAGAGTGAGAGATGCTGAAAAGTATGTCATTGAATTAGAAAGTAGATAATGGTTTGAAATATTTTCTCATGCTATCAGCCCAAATTTACTTTCCATGTCTTAGTGTAGCTGAGGTCACAACAAGAAATTCAAATTCTGAAGAATGACACATTTGATTAGTAACTTTATTCAAAATAATCATTGAAATTGAATAATGTTTCAATGGGAGAAGGCTCCAGTAGTTAAAAAGTCTGAAAGATCTACCACTGAAGATGGAGTTAAGTTGTTTTGAAATTTTCCATTTAAACCAAAATGTAGATAAGGAAGGGTAGTATTCTGTGGTGACCACGTTAGCACCCTGGTTACTTTAGAATCAGTCAGAGTCAGGGTAAGCAAAAGTCCTTGGTCTTTATTCTTAGTCTTTAGTGGTAGAAGTGAAGGAAATGGACACACAGTATCTCTGTGACTTTTCTTTTTCATCTCCCACCCAGAAGTGACTCTGGCTAGTCTTACTCCATCCCATAGTCCCTCCTACAATTCTCTGTATACACTAAACGATTGGGCCAGCAGGAAGGGCCATTTTCCAAGCATATTCTAATAGAGTATTGTCCAATTGATAATTAGCCTTAAGTGCTCGGTTGTCTGACCTCAGTGCATCAACTCAAGAGTTTCATCCCTTTACAAGCATCAGAAGTAGTCAGTATAACTTGGAGACTAGATAGAGTCAGTGTAGGAAGTCTTGATTTATAACCTAGCCCTTTGTAGCCTTAAGCAAATTGCTTCATCTTCCTTTGACCCACTTTTCATATCTGTAAGGAAAAACAAAAACAAAAACAAACAAACAAAAAAAAAAAAAAAAAAAAAACAATGAAAGAAGAAAGGAAAGGAAATAAAAGGAAAGGATAGTAAAATAAAGGAAATGATAGAAAAGGAAATAAAAAGGTAAAGAAAAGGAAGCTCGTATCTTCCATGAGATGCTTGTTTGACTTACATAAATTTAATGGAGATTAAAGTTTGTTTCTGCCTCCTTATTGTATCTTATTGCATCTGAGGATATTCTCCCTTAAGGCTTGCTCATGTGCTCAGAAGAGATATTATCTTTCTTAGAGCATCCTGCAGTTCAGCAAACCCAGCATATCTATATAATTCCATAGCAGTGATTTGGAGGATAAAACTCCTCTCAATACTTTAGAGGATTAGAAAAACCACACAAGGTTGGGTAGATAACTTTTGATCATCTAGGCTTTTTAAATAAAATGTCTACCACCATTTTGTATGACAGCACAGACCTAGAACTTTAGTATCTTAATTTCAAATCAGAAAATAAAACTTCTATATAATTTAAGTGAAGGAAAATGCAAATGGAAAATCTGTAAAATGTTTATGTATCAGCCACAGGCATGTTTTCACAAACACAGTAATTCCTCAGTGTAGTTTGCAAAATAATGCTGCAAGCTCATTAAGCTCTGAAGGATTAACATTTTAATTGATATAAAGCATTATGTCACCCAGTGAATACATGATAATATTTTGGCATTGATTGTACTTTTGTTGATATGTTCTTTGTCAATGTCCAAAATACCTCAGGGAACAACTGCTCAATAACTTCTTGTAACAAATCAGCTAATAAAGAGGTTACAAGTAGTCAAGATACATTAAATATAAAATTACCTCACTGTATCTCTCATTCCAGAACTAATATGATGAATACAATCCTGTTTGCATTTGTGGCTGTTATTATGTGATCATTCTGTAAATTACCAATCTACAGATTTATGATACTGAATATTTCATTCACAGATCTCTGAGCTATGCATAGTTTGTCCTATAAGCAATTCATATAAACAGGAACCATTTCACACTGAGATAGTTGACCCTTTGATTTCCAGAGATTCATGTTATGGGAAATTTTAACAATAAAAGCTAGAAGTCTTTTAGAAGAAAAAACGTACTGGTAGCCACATGAACACTGAAGAACTTATTTCATTATGTCCTAGGGTCACAGGGGTTAACACAACCATTTAGATCAAAACATTGAATGGTAGCTAATGGATGGAGAGCTGTTGCACTCCATTAAAGATGCTTCAGGAACTAAGTAATAATTATGGCTGATCCCCAATCTACCATAGAGCTTGTTTGACATATTAATATAAATGAATAGAGCATTGTGCCCCTAAGCCCTTTCCTAATTTGTAAGACATGAATTTCCTTTCTGTGTATGAAGTTTTGCCCCTTAAAATGTGAACATATTTTATGTGATTGGCAATTAAGACCACAGTTGAATGAAGGCACTCATCCTTTATGAGATATTTTTAAAAATACATTGTCTGGTGCAATGAAGTAAGAGCACAGATGCATTAGACATCTGGGCAAAAGAACGAGTGATTCAGAATACTCTAATTGTGCAAATGATGAACATCAAGTCACCAAGATGTTGATTGGTTTTATTGCTGCTCTTTTTATATTGTTTTCTTTTGCAATTTTATACTGCAGAAGTATATGTGATTTTTTTTATCCATCCATGTTTACATATGCCATGGTGATAAATTCAAAATTACATCAGCATATGTAGTCAGAAAATGGACTTCAGACTCTTCCTACCTGCATGCATGATCGTGGGAAAGTAAATTAACAGCTTTCAGTTTCCATTTCTACAAAATTGTCAACATTTATCATTATTTTGCTAACTAATATCACAGAAGAGGACAAATCAATAATAGCTATAGGGAACCAGACAAAGACAAGGTTTGCTCAAACATAAGACAATTCAGAAGTATGGATGAAGATTAAGATGACAAAATATGAAGGACTGACATGTGGAAAATGGATTATGTAAGTTATCTTTTCCCAATAGAGAACATAACTAGGGGCAATGGATGAAAGTTATAAAGAGGCAAATTTCAGTCTGACATCATGGAAACACTCCCTAAAAGTGAGAGCCATCTAAAAAGTGAAAGGCCTTCCTCAGAAGATATTGATTTCCTCTTTGTCAGTCTTCAAACAAAGGTTGTATGATTATTTCTGGATACATTGCAGCAGAAATGCTTTTTCATATGGATATTATGCTAGATGGCAACAGAAGCCTCTTCTAATTCTAAAATTCTGTGGTTCTGTAGTCATTAGTAAGGCCATAGAATCATGATGGGGTGTGCCCAATAATGCGCTCTTGGGAATTATAATTCTCTTTACACAGAAGCTGGTCAATCATATTATGTCAATTCCATGATAACAATGAACTTGCTAGTGTAAATCTCACAAGTTTGAATGGCATAAAACTATTATGTCTTTATAATCCTCACTAAGCTCTGTGTCCAAAAGGTATAATAACATCAACAATAGTACTAGCAACAATTTGTTAGAATGATGGACATAACAATTTTATACCTTTCCTGATGCAAAAAAAAAAAAAATCTGCTTCTGTTAATTACTTGGAAAACAAAAAAAGTTTTATCATTCATTAAATTAAATCATGAACATTTTGGCAACACTGATTAGAACATGAGATGTCACTATAAAGTAATGTTTTTCAAATTCAGATTTATTTTACTTTCATTTCCATATTATCTTTTCCCATCTCCCATCCACCTATTAAGAAGGCAAGAAATACAAAACCCATTAGGAATATATTCATTAAAGCACTTGATGAATTAGCCATGTTCCTAAAAAAATCACTTATTGCTATCTGATGGTGGATATAATTTTTCATCATGAATCCAATGGAAATGTGGTCGTTCATTTGGTTGATTATCATTACTAAGTTCATGATTACCCTTTGATCCAACAATACTGCTACCATATCCTCAAAGACATTACATAGAAAAGCATCTATCTACATAAAAATATTGATAGTGATTCTTTTTTGTGGTAGCAAAGAATTTGAAATTATAGGATTGAAATTGGAGGGTCAGGTGAGATATAGTAGAATAAGTAATGAAATGGAATTAATATTAATGAAATGGAATATCATTGCAGTATAAGAAATAAAGAAAAACATAGTTGCAGAAAGACTTGGAAACTGATGCCAAGTGAAGTGAACAGAACTAAGATATTTATTTTAATCACTCTAGCAGAACTTATTCATACAAATTAATGATTTGCTTTGTGGAAGCCATAGTCATTTATAGACATTTAAATTAAGTTGTGATTAATATACCTTTTTTTGAGATTTTTAAAAATTTTCTTTATAAGTATGGCATCTTTTTATTTCTATGGTAATGTCAAATTTCTATCCTTTCAGTTTGCATTCCATTTTTTGGCAATGGTTGAAGCCAATTTGGATCAGCTCTGGTAAATATAATGATAAAGCTGTTTTGGGTAAAAGATGAGCTGTGATAAAAAAAAAAAAAAAAAAAAAAAAGGTGTCTGAATTTTAGAGTGACATGTAATAGGAACCTAAAGGCCATTACCTTTAGAGTCACACATCATACATTTCTATCCAACATGACTCACACAACTTTGAATTATGCAAAGCAATTTTCTGCTCCTCAGAATATTCAGCTCTTGATGAGTGGAATTGAAAGCAATTTTCAGTGAACATGACTTTTTCACCTTAAGGAATTTTAGAGAAAATTGTCTTTCTTGAGTTCCATCCAATGTCATTAAAGCAATGAAATATAATTTGTGTAGGAGAACATCTCTATCTTTCTACCAATTATTTTATATTTCCTGAAGCTTTGACATTGATCAAAAATGTTTGTAATCTATTAGAAAAACATTTTAGACAATTGTATGGCATTATTTAAGTAACAACTTATGAATTATCTATTTTAATCCAGTTCAGATATTGTTTTTACCCTCCATTTCTTAGAGGATTACTTTTACTTTGAGAACACATTGACTAATATTATTTTCAGATGTGTTCATTTTACTTTAAATTTCTGAATCTCATTTTATTCATCTGATTATGTTGGTACAGCTGTATTTTTTCGCCTTTTGATATACAGTCATATGACATTCAAAGAGCTATTCTTATCAATAAGAAGTATTATACTAAAACAGAGGAATAAATTCAATTCTTCTCTATCAACTTTCATAAGGCAGTAGAATAAAAACCACACTTGAGGCTATGATACATTATAAGAATGTTGGTATAAAAGACATGATAATAATTACGCAAACTAGTTTAATGTATTTCATATGCTTTTCTCAGAATGGAACAAAACAAGGTAACTAATATAATTATTATTGTTCTCATATTACATGTGAATATAAATTGAGATATTACATGACTTGCTTAGGTAATAAGGCTCTCAGGTAGTATTTTAACATGTTTCCTGACCCAATCTAATACATTCTTCTCACTATACCATATTTCCTCTAGAAATTTAGATTCTGAAGGACTATAAACTTTTCCCAACTTTATTTTGATGGGGAAATTTCTATTTACAAAGAAAGTCAATTCTCTATTTTGAAAGCTGTAAATTGAGCTAAAATCTGGCTTAATTTAACATATACTTATGGCTTCCACTTTTGCTACTTGGAGAGATGTACAAAATACATTTCCTATTCAGGAAATAGCCCTTCAGTTATTGGAAGACAGTAGTCATAATCCCTCGATTTATTATTTTATTCAAATTTTATTTAATTAAATTTCTTAAACTGACCACTGTGTAACTTAAGTTTATGAAAATAGAAAATATTTTAGTAAAATTTTATGAACTCTTAAAGTTTGCAAAATGTAATGTAATTTATTTGATCTTCACATCAATCCTGTGAGGTAATGCTATTCTTAATGTGTGTGTGTGTGTGTGTGTATGTGTGTGTGTGTTTGTTTTTTTTTTGGGGGGGGGGAGAGAGAGAGAGAGAGAGAGAGAGAGAGAGAGAGAGAGAGAGAGAGAGAGAGAAAGAGAGAGACAGAGACAGAGACAGAGACAGAGAGAGGGAAGGAGGGAGAGAACAAAGGCTATGAGAAATTCGGAGACTTAGAGACTTGTCAGGTCATACATAGTAAATTTATGAGAGAGGATTTGAATTCAGACCTGCTGTCTAGCTGTCCAGAGCCATATTCATTAAGCTACTTAAGAAAATGCCAGATGGACTACCTGCTATCTAGGAGAAGTGGTGGAGGGAAGGAAGGAAAAGTTGGAATAGAAGTTTTTGCAAGAGTCAGTGTTGAAAAATTACCCATGCATGTTTTGTCATTAAAAAACTGTAATAATGAAAAAATAAAGTGCCTTATGGAACATTTATATATATAAGAAACTCCATTAGAATGGATCCCATTAATTTATCTCCTAACAATTTCTTAAAAATTTGAACTTTTTCTTAAAAGTTATGTTTACCCTTCCTTTACTTGTTGACTATATAATTTTTATGCTAATTTTAGCCTCAAAGGTAATTTGCAACCCACACTGTATACTTAAATCCAAGAATAACCAATTCTGTAGGTCTAGGATTGCTATTACAATTTATCTTTACAAAGTCCTCCACTGCCTCCTTGTGGCATGGAGGGTGATATAAGATTCTTAAAGGCAATGCCAGGAGAGGGTACAATTTATCAACGCAGAAAGTCTTAGGAGGTGGAACTGGTGACCAGCACAATGTGATCAATTTTATGTTTGAATCAATTTTAAAGATTATTTACCAAATTATAGAGAAGCTAGATTATAAATTGGTGACAGAGCACATACAGTGTCAAAATCAAAAACTATCAAACTATTTTGTAAATATAACCAAAATTGGTGAGTAAATAAAAATTGGAACTAAGATTCAAGAATTTTTAAAAGTCTCTTTCAGTTTTAAAAATAGATAATTGTATTAAATAATATCATGAATATCTGTTCATCCAATGCACAATATTATCTTAGCATAACATTATCTATAAAAGAAAATATTTATTCTAAGGCTTAAAATTAATACAACTGAAAAAATTTTATTCAATAATCTTGATTATGCTAGAGTTTGAACCTGCTAGTTTCGTTGGATCTTAATATTTTTTCAGGAGAAATGTTACTAACAATCATAATTTTATGTAATAATGTGTATATATATATTTATATATGAAAAGAAGGGTAGAGGATAATGTTTAGAGTCAGAGTGTCTAAGTCTTACCTCTTTTCTTTTTGCTTCTTGTGTGGTCATTTATATTATGTAAGGCATTTGACTTCTCTTTGACTCATTTTCTTCTTTTAAACAACAACAAAGAAAAAAAAACACATTGTTATCTTCCAATTTTATACACCCTGTTCTTTTTATTTATTATATCATCATTTACCTCAGCTCCTGATTAATGGTGGCCCTTCTGTCCAGGACAAAGCCTATATCGCTACCTTTGATCCAATATGTTCCACCCCTCTTAGAGATTGTCTCCACTAAAAACTATTTTTTAAAAGTCAATTTCTATCTATAGTTACTTTCCCTGCTATATAGAAACATGCACAGCTCGCCAATCTTAAAAATAAAAATAAAAATAGGGAGTCCAGCTTGATGTACCATCCAAACTACTTATTGTCCTACATTCCTTCTCTTCTTCTGAGTTAAATTCCTAGGAAAACATCTACACATTGACTTCCTTTTCACTCAATATCTTCAAAATCTTCACCAATGTGCTATCCAGTTTCAATATTTACCCCCAAATGATCCTTTCAAAAATTATCAAAGATATCTTGATTGGAAAATATAGTAATTTGGGGAAGCAAAAGCCCCATTATTACTTTTCTTGCCTCCTCCCTTTTTTTCTCCTTAAGCTGTTCATCATAGAGAAGGCAACAGATGAAACTAAAATACAGCTTGAAATTAACTTTTCTTATAAATACTTGATAAAATTATGAATCTACACAAACCTTTTTTTTCTTTAAGTAATTCATTTATGGTTTTGTAAATGTCTTTATTGTGATATTAGGTTATTAAGTATCTTTCTACTTTTGTTAATCAAGATTTTATTTTTTGCCTTTGGAAACAATCTATTTCCCTTAGCTATAATTTTTAATAGAATATAAATGGTCAACACATTTTTCCTTTATTTATTAAATTTAATTTTCCTGTAAACAATGTGGTTTTTCTTTATCTTTAGAAACAGTTTCCAAACTATCTCTTTTAAAAATCATCATATTTTTATCTGTTATTAAACTTATTGATGTATTTTACAACTTCTACTTTGTTATTTCTTTGGTGTTCATGTTTTTATGTTAGAATTTCTTGTCCAATTCATTCATTCTTTTTCTCTTTGTTTTCTTAAAGAAAACATTGAGATATTTTAATATCTAGGTGTGTATATAAATATTTTAAGTTCCATTTTATCTGAATTACATAAATTTAACTATATTTTCTCATTACTCTTATTTTCTTTGATAAAATTTTCCATTTTTCCTACCCCCTACCTTGAACATTTTCCAACTTTCACACCTTTTGAAGCTTAAGGTATTTTTGTACAATAATCTCTATGTATTTAGGTAAATTTGTTTGTATATAATTATATTCAATCTTCCTTTATTTTCTCCTCAAACTACTTCATCCATGGTGAGATGCTTTTAGTCATATCAACCTATTTTGTTCAGTAAGGATTTATCTCTACTTTTACTTCACTTTTGCTCTTTCTTTTTCTTTTTCTTTTTTTTAAAGCTTTTTATTTCAAAACATGTGCATAGATAATATTTGACTATTGACCCTGCATAACCTTGTGTTTCAGATTTTTCTCCTCCTTTCCCTCAACCCCTCCCCTTGATGGCAAGCAATCCAATATGTGTTATACATTTTTAAAATATGCTAAACCCAGTATGTATAAATATATTTGTACAATTCTTTTGTTGCACCCACAAAAATCAGATAAAAAAATAAAGTAAATGAATAAGAAAACAAAATGGAAGGGAACAACAAAAAAGTGATAATGTTATATTGTTATCCACATTCAGTTCCCACAGTCCTCTCCCTGGGTGTTGATGGCTCTCTTCATCACAAGGTCATTGAAAATAGCATCAGTCTTTTCATTGCTGGAAACAGTCACATTCATCAGAATTGATTGATACAATATTGATGTTGCAGTATATTGTGAATATTCTGGTTCTGCTTATTTCACTTAATATCAGTTCATGTTAAGTCTCTCCAAGCCTCTCTAAAATCATCCTCCTGATCATTTCTTATAGAATATTAATAGTCCATAACATTCACATACCCTTCTCAAACTATTAGACATGCATTCAGTTTCCAATTTCTTGTCACTATGAAAAGGGCTGCTTTTTCCACCAGTGGGTCTGTTTTCTTCCTTTAAGATCTCTTTGGGATATAGGCCTAACAATGCTGGATCAAAGGGTATGCACAGTATGATAAGTTTTTGAGCATAGCTCCAAATTGCTCTCCAGAATGGCTATCAGCACCATATCTGATGTAAAGTTCTCCCTTTTCATTTTTGAGACAATTTGGTTTTCTTTGTTCCTTTTTTTTTAAATTAAATTAACTAAAGGTTTATCGATTTTGTTTTTTTTTCCATAAAACCAACTCAGCTTTATTTATTAATTCAATAGTTTTCTTATTTTCAATTTTATTTATCTCCCCTTTTTATTTTCAGAATTTCAAAAATTTTGAAATTCTCAGCAAAAGAGAAAAAGTAAACTCCTTTCTGTCTTCATTCAATTTTCTCCAAAGAGCTATCATACCCAACTTTTTTTTTTTAACATTCTGTTTACCTCCTTAGCTTCTTTTTTATTTATTTTATAGCCAGGTTGAGATCCCTAGTAGTATAATTTTCCTGTCTATTTCTTTTTGTTTAATATTGACATTGTTTTATTATCTGTTGTATCCTTTAATAAATACAGTTTCCTTCCTTATCTCTTTTAATTAAATCTATCTTTCCTTTTACTTGATCTAAGATTAGGATTGCAACCCCTGATTTTTTTTTTACTTCACCTGAAGCATAATATATTCTGTTTCAGCCCTTTGCCTTTACTCTGTGTGTAGCACTCTGCTTTAAATGTGTTTCTTGTAAACGATATATTGTAGTCTGCTATCTGCTTTTGTTTATGGGAGAATTCATCCTATTTACATCTACAATTAAAATAAATAATTATGTATTTCCTGCCATCTTATTTACTTTAAGTTATGCTTTTCTCTGTATTTTCCCACTATACTCCTCTCCAGTATTTTGCTTCTGATGACCATCTCCCTCAAATAAGTCTCCTCTTTAGAGGCTCTCTCCATTTTTTAAACCTTTCCCCTAATACTTTTGTTTTCCCTTCTATTACTCTTTCCCTTTCTTTTGTTCTTTCCCCTTCCACTTCCCTATAAGCTGAAATAAGTTTCTCTTCTCTCGGAAACCAAATATGCTTAATATTTATTCTTTGAACCAAATGTGATGAGAGTAAGATTCACATGATGCTCATTGCCCTCCATTCTTCCCCCCTCAATTATAACAGGTCTTTCTTGCCTCTTCATGAGATATAATTTCTCTTATTTTATCACTTTTTTCCTCTTTTTCCAGAATGGCTCTTTTCACCTCTAGGTTCTTTTTGATATTATTATAATAAAATAAAATTATAGCCTTAATCTCTAAGTATACCCATAACAGAAATATAGTACTCAAGGGTTCTGTTGTTGTTTTTTTAATCTTTTTGTGCTTCTCTTGAGTTCTATTTGGAGATCAAATTCTTTAATCAGTTCTGGTCTTTTTTTAGGTTCACCTGTTGCCTTCTCTATGATGAACAGCTTAAAGAGAAAAAAAGGGAGATGAGGCAAGAAAAGTAATAATGGGGCTTTTGCTTTCCCCAAATTAGGTGAAATTCTCCTATATCCTTAAATGTCCATCTTCTTCCCTGAAAGGTAATACACATTTTATGTGGATTACTGATTCTTGGCTATAATCCAAGTTCCTTTTCCTTTTGGAATATCAGATTCCAGACCCTTTGACCCTTTATGGTGAAAGCTGCTAGGACCTGGGTAATTTTAATTGTGACTCTTTTTTATTTAAATTGTTTCTTTCTGGCTGCTTGCAATATCTTTTTCTCAGTGCAGTATTTCTGAAATTTAGCCAATTCCTTGGTATTTTAATTTTGGAGTCTCTTTCAAGAAGTGATCAGTGAATTCTTTCAATAGCTATTTTACCTTCTAATTCTAAGACATCAGGGCAATTTTCCTTTATAATTTTCTGTAAGATTTTCTGTCTAGATTATTTTTTTTTCATAATGGCTTTCAGGAAGTTCAATAATTCTTAGATTATATCTCCTAGATCTGTTTTCCAGGTCAGTTGTTTTTCATAAGAAGTATTTCATTTTTTCCTGTTTTTTCTTTCATATTTTGTTTTTGTTTTACTGATTTGTGAAGTCTTATTGAGTCATTTGCTTCCATTAATTCAATTCTAAGTTTTAGTGTATTCTTTTTTTTGGTTATCTTTTTTTTTAACTCCTTTTGTATTTGGCCAATTGAATTTTTTTTCATTGCATATTTTTTTCCATTTCACAATTTTTTTTGTTTTTCAATGAATTGGTTAATCTATTTTTTAAGGGGTTATATGCTTTTTTCCATTTCATCTAATATATTTTGTAGGGAGTTATATGCTTTTCCCATCTCTTCATGTAAAGATCTCATTTCCTTTCACTCTTTTTCCTTTAACACTCTTTTAAGATCTTTTAATGCTATCTTTCAAGCAAGCCTTGTGAAATGGGGATCAGCTCATATCTCCATTTGGGGCTTCATCTGGAGTTGATTTGCTTTTAGGAACCTCAGAATTTGAGATCTGTTCTCTCTCTCTCTCTCTCTCTCTCTCTCTCTCTCTCTCTCTCTCTCTCTCTCTCTCTCCATTAAAGCTGTTTATGGGGAGAGGACTTTTTTGGGGGGGTTTGTTTTTGCTCATTTTTCAAAGATTTTTTGTCTGCTCTTAATGAAAAGGAGCAACAGCTGCTTTAGTTTTCCCTGGAACAGTTCTGCTGAATGACTTCTGCTCCTCCACAAATATGGCTAGATGCTATGTTCTCCTGATGCTCAATGGTTTACAATTTGCTTTTTGTAGCAAATCTGCCAAATCACCTGCTTACAACCAGGGTAGAATAGCATAAGAAGCTCATGGAAGATTCACAAATGCTTGGAACCTGCGATGCTTTGACTCCTGCCCCAGCTCCTTGCTCCAGGCTTCCTGTGCTGTAGTGTGGGTTCAGCAGACTGCCTCCCCCCCGCCCATTTGAAACAGATCTGTTCTGAAGTTCTTCCAAGATATCTTACACTGGAAATGTGTTGTACTCCAAATATTTGTGAGTTCTTTGACTCCAGAACCAATTTAGAGGCTTAATCTACTATGCCCTTGAGAAGTCAGAGAAAGCCCCCGAAAATCATATCTGCTTGCCCCCATCTTGAATGTGCCCTTAATTTTTTATCTTAAGAGCATTAGAAGAGGACAAAAATACTAAGTTAATAAGTCCTACTTTGACCTAGTTACAATAAATCTAGAATAATGAGCATATATTGGAGAACAAATTGTAGAAAAAAATCCTGTCAAGTTGGATTGGATTCAAAAACTGTTAATTGGGATAATATAGGAATTAAAAATCAATCTCCAAATATATGATTAAAGCATGTGTAACTGAATGGCTTAGTAGAATGATATATGATAAATATGATGGCCAAAAATGATGTTTTTCAAGAGTTAATCAGTTTCAAAGATAAATTATTTGATTTCTTTCAAAAACTACATAACTAGGTCCAATGGGCAGAAATTACAGGTAGAGAAATATTGACTGAACTTAAGATTAATAAATGTAATGCTATAATATAAATAACTACTTTGGGAAATAGTGAATTTCTTGGTTGTGTTATGGATAGAATTTTTCTATAAGTAATAAGTCCTTTCCAGTTTTGAGTCTTTAATTCTTTAAGTCTTTAAGTCTTTAATTCCATGACTTCGACTACTTTTATCATTGATGTTAAAGATATTTGACCAGTAAGTTCCTAATTACCTTGATATCCTAAATCTGAATATTAGAGAAGTTTTTGGTATTCCATTCTTATTTTGAGGGAGAGTTTTATAAATGACTATTTTATTAATATGAGTTTTTTGAAATAGCTTAAAGATAGATTAAGAAAATTACGAATTGTTACAAATTGCACAAATTGAGGCAAGATGAATTTAATTTATATGTAATTAAGTATTTCCTGATAGATCATGGAAAATGAAATGCAGTGATTTGCTTGGAGAAATCTTTGAGTCAATTACAGCAAAAGACTTTTATATCAAGTTCACAAAAATATGATAAAGAAAACAAAACTATAAAAAAGTAGAAAAGTTTATGGGGACTTGTTAAAAAACAAAATTGGAAAAAAACAAAGTACAAATCCTATTGATAAAGACTTTTATACTCAAAATAGTGAAACATATATATGTATAATCAAAGTGAGAAAAGCACTATTTAGAAGGTTGTAGGACATAATAAAAGAGAAAAATCAAATAAGGGAAAAAAGTAAATATTAAAATCTATCAACTTATAAAAACCAAAAATATGTGTGATCTTTCAATTTGTTTGATGGAATACATAAACATACATGTAAACATATGCATATATATATATATATAAAACAAATATATTATATTGTTATATGTATACATATTTGCATGTATATATGCATGTATATATTTATGTATGTGTATAAAGTGTTTTTTAAAACAATGATAATCCATTGGAATGCTGATCTTTTTATATATATTTTTTTTAATTTTGTTTAAAAATAGGGAAAGAAGTAAGAATACTCTTCAGGTATTAGTAATAATTCTTCTAATTCTTGCCTAAAATCTCATAACAAGGGAAAAGGGAAATTGAGGGAAATCAAAATTTAAAACTA
Source organism: Sminthopsis crassicaudata (assembly GCF_048593235.1). Classification (NCBI taxonomy): domain Eukaryota; kingdom Metazoa; phylum Chordata; class Mammalia; order Dasyuromorphia; family Dasyuridae; genus Sminthopsis; species Sminthopsis crassicaudata. The sequence goes on from NC_133617.1 coordinate 121,374,644, forward strand.
TGTCAATAAATGAATAAAGTAATAAATTCCAATAAATAACAAATATATTCCTTAAATCAATTTGTACACATATAAAAGAGACATATATGCATATATTATATACATATTATATTATCAATAAACATAACATACAAATGCATATGTATGCATTTATATTTATATTTGTATGGCAGTTTTATGGTAGCTAGATAGTCCCCTAGATAGATAACTAGGAGTTGAGTCAGGGAGATCTGAGTTCAATATGACCTCAGATACTTACTAGCTGTGTGACCCTGGCCAGGTGACTTAACCATTTCTTGCTTCAGTTCATCATCTATAAAAATGGAGATATACTGGAGAAGGAAATAGTAGACCATTCCAGTATCATTGCCGTGAAAAGCCCATTGAAAAATCCATTGAATCAGAAGAAATTAGACATAATGGAACATCAATATATAATTTAAAAGAATTCAAATTATATATATTTGCATATAGTTATGGATATAGTATATGTGCACACACAATACAATTTTTCTTTCAAGCTTCAACCAAATTTAAATTACTCAAAAAATAGTTTTATTTTTCACCAGTTTGTAAATTCAGATATGCTTTACTTGTAGTTAAAAATGGATATAATCGGTATGTGATTTCTAAGATTATATTGTATTGCTTGCATAAGGAAATGTACAATAAATGAAGAAAATAATGAATTAATAATGAAACTCTTTTTAAACACTAACTTGCTGCTTGACAGTGCATAAGAAAAGTGTTCTTGCTAATGATTTACATTTTATTTTATGATTATGAAATTCCCAAGGAAAAATATCTGCTAAACATTGTTTGGTCTAAAGTTCATTATTTGCTTGTTTTATGACTACTGAGGATATAAGATATGAATACCAGATACACCTGGTCTGTTGGGAAGATAAGTAATTGATAATTCAGTGCTGCAAAGATTTTGTAAAGTATCATATTATCCTTTCACCTCTTTATCCCACCAGGTGCTAAAAAATGCATTCTATTATGAAAGCAAGAAATAAATTCCCTTCAGCCTGCTTAATTTGAAACTAATTTCTCAGCTGCCAGATCAGATTTAGAAGTAACTCAGTGAATTAGGAAAATTATCTATACTTTAAAGATTAGAAAAGATGAAAATAAATCATTTGATATAATGAAACATTGTTCAAGAAAGAAGAGAAATTAAAGTTTGCTGTTGTTGCTGCTAGTCAGTCTTTTCATGTTGTTTCTTTCCTTCTTTCCATATCTTCCCCATTATTATTGTCTTGTTTCCCTTTCCTAACCTATCCTTTGCCCAACACTCTGGAAGCTCATTCCTTATTAGGTGAGAGTGCATGTATGTGCATTAAATTAATTTTCTCTGCAGCTGTTGTGTTTGTTTGCTTAATATAGGCCAAAGGAAAGATTTGTTTATATTCATCAAACTGCAACTTGATTAAGCCTTTGAAGTCATCTTGTTTTTTTAATTTGCATTTTTCTATTCAATAGTGAATTATAATGTTCTCATCTCTAAAATGTAATCGTTCTCTGGAAGCAGGTTTCTTGGGGCACTTCAGGAGGCAGCCTTAGTTTCATTTCAGTTCCAATAATCCCAAATGCAGCCAGGAGTTAAATTCCAGATCCTTTATTGTATCCTTCAAAGTCTTGTCTTCTTTCCTGGGGCCCAGTTAGCTTTCTTAGAGGCCTATCTCTTTCCTTGATTCCAAGAGCTCTCTCCAAATGTCTCCAGCCAGCACAAAAGTAGAAATTGGAATGAATCTTGACTCCTCCTCCCAGAGAGTGGGCTTGTGGGTTTCTGTGTGCTTGGTCCTCAGAGCTTCTTGCTTATATTTCTGCCCAATTTGTGAATCTCCTCAACTTGTAAATCTGCTCAACTTGTGAATCTCCTCCTTATATATGTTCTCTAAAGGTGTGAATTCCTTTAACAGTGTATTAGCACCTTGTTTCAAGTTCTGGCCTATAACAGTGAATTAGTGCATTTTTAATGTGACTATATATGGCTTTAATTTCTTCATCTGAAAATTGATATACTTTGATCATTTATCAGTAGGAAAGGATTTATCTTATACATTTGACTTAGTTCTCTATGTATCTTAGAAATGAGGACTTTATCAGAAACACTGGCTGTAAAAATTGTTTTCTACTTGTCTTCCAATTTTGTTGCATTGGTTTTGCTTGTGCAAAAACTTTTTAATTTAATATAATCAAAATTATCCATTTTGCATTTCACAATGTTTACTATTTCTTGTGTGGTCATAAATTTCTCCCTTCTCCGAAGGCAAATAAACTATCCCTTTTTTTCTAACTTACATATACTGTCACCCTTTATCCCTAAATCATGTGTCCATTTCTATATTCTTATCTTAGTACAGGCTGTGGGATATTGGTCCATGCCTAGTTTCTGCCTTGCAATTTTCCAGCATCCCCAGTAATTTTTGTCAGTGAGTTCTTATCTGAGAAGCTGGGAATCCTTCATTTTATCAGACACTAGATTACTATCATCATTGATTATTGTGACTTGTGTATCTAACATATTCCACTGATCCACCACTTTATTTCTTTAGCCAGTACCATATGGTTTTGAGGACTAATGATTTATGATAGAGTTTTAGATCTGATACTGCTAGGCCACCTTATTTTGTAATTTTTCCATTCCTTTGATATTCTTGACCTTTTATTGCCCTAGATAAATTTTGTTATTTTTTTCTATCTCTATAAAATAATTTTTGGCAATTAGATTGCTAGAACACTGAATAAATAGACTAATTTAGGTATAATTTTTACTTTTGTTATACTAGCTCATCCTACTCATAAGCAATTGATATTTTTTTCAGTTGTTTAAATCTGACTTTATTTGTGTGAAAAGTGCTTTGTTATTGTGTTCATATAGTTCCTTGTTTTGTATAGTAGGTAGACTTTTATATTGTTTACAGTCATTTGAAATTAAATTCACGCTATCTCTTAATGCTGGGTTTTATTGGAAACATATAGAAAAGTAATGATTTATATGAATTTATTTTATATCCTGCAACTTTGTTAAAGTTGTTAATTGTTTCAAGTAGTTTTAGTTGATTCTGTGGGATTCTCTAAGCATAGTATCATATCATCTGTAAAGAGTAATATTTTACTTTTATTGTCTAGTATAATTCCTTCAAATCATTTTTTCTTCTCTTACTGCTAAAGCTATCATTTCTAGTAAAATAATAAATAATTATGGTGATAATAGGCATCCTCCTTTCACCCCTAATCTAATTTGGAATGATTCTAGCTTACCCCCATTACACATACTGCTTGCTGATGGTTTTAGATAGATGCTACTTATCATTTTAAGGGAAGTTCCACTTATTCCTATGCTTTTTAGGAATGAGTGTTGTATTTCATCAAAAACTTTTTCTGCCTAATAAGATCTATTTTTGCCTTTGCTTTGTCTGAGATCAAAAATTTTATGTCTTTTTTTTTCTTTAGTTGAAGCATAATATCTTTTATTTTAGCCTTTTATCTTTATTCTATGTATATCTCTCTGGTTCAAATAGGTTTTTTATAAAAAATATATTGTGGGAGTCTGGTCTTTAATCCACTTTGCTATCTGATTCCTTTTATAGGAGAGTTCATTCATTCACATTCACAGTTATCATTACTAACTTTGTGTTTTCCTCCATCCTATTTTCCTCTATTTATATTTTTCCCTATAATTTCACCCTTTCCTTCCTCATCACTGTTTTACTTCTGATTCACACCTCTCTCAATCTTCCCTTCCTTCTATCAACCTTTCCTCTTCCCTTTTTTCCCCTTTCCCCTTTCCCCTTTTACTTCCCTATATGATAGGATAAATTTCTTTACTCAAGCATGTAGAACATTCCAATATTTGATCACTCTAATTATTAGCAAGTTTTTCTTCACCTATCTCTATGAAAAATCCATTTAATGCTTCTTGTTTTACCTTTTGGAGAAAAACCAAATTATTCTTTATTCTTCTATAAAGTACATCAAATCCAAGAAGGCTACTATCATATCCTCTATCTTTTTAAAACTTTTAAAAATATTTATAATTTGCTTAATTAGTAGTTATATTGCTTGATCTCAGGCCCATTCACCAAACATTTCTCTGATTACTGCCTAGCTTGTTAGAGCTATTCCATGTGAACAGAGATGTTCTCTGATTCCTAGAACTAACCACAATATTTTAAATGTAATAAGAGGTAGATTATCAACCTACAGAAGGTTCTGTTAAGTAGATAATCAAATTAAATGGAAGTTATTAGATGATCTAAAAATTGATATTTTTAACATGAACACTAGTTTTTTCATTAATCTGCATCTTATATTACAGAAGCCAAATGAGACTATAAAGATCTAAGGTTTGTTTTGTTTGTTTTTGTTTTGTGTGTGTGGTATTGTTTTTTTCCAAATAATTTCCATGACCAAAATATCACTGAAATAAGTGTTCAAGTCAGGAAGACCTGACTTCAAATCCTGTCACAGATTTTAGGTGTGTGACTTTGGAAAACTCACTGTTTTCTCATCTGTAAAATTAAGAATTATACTTTTTGTTTTCTAAAATCTATTGCAATTTTAAATTTATTATATTATGCAGTAAGTTTCCTAATTATCAGTCTGCACATACATTACTAAATTAGACCTTTGACACTAGACACATTCTGTTATAAATACTGGAGTAAAAGCCTCTCCTTTTTAATAGGTGTTATCAGAGCTTATTCTTCATTGATCCTTGATGAATGTGGCAGCTAAAGGAAGGTCCACAATTTAGGCCAAGAATTTATACCAATTCCCCAGCCTCCTCAGAAATTCTTGAGACAGTTATTTAATATCAGATATATATTGGTAATGATATTCAGAAAACATAGTTATCTTAAGAAATGCAACATAAATAGTTTTGCAATCAGTTATGTTACAAGTTGGCTAACTTAAAGAGTAATGAAGTAATTTAAATTGCATAGTAGAAATTCTTCGATACAACCTGCTATCTGCATGATTGGGGTAGTATTAAAAACAGTTACTGAATATAGTCATGTTGACAAGAGTCTCAGGCATGCATGGGATCAAAATGAGGCCAGAAAGAACAAAGAATCAAACTCTATGATGCTAGATAACTCAGTAAATGTCTTTGTTCCTTCATTTCCTCACCTATAAAAATGAGAATGTTGAATTTAATAACCTCAAAATATCTTAATTCTCTAAATCTATTATTCTATGACTTTCAAGAGGAAGAGACTGCTAATGATTAAGAACATCAATCAAAGCCTGATATAGGGTATGTCCCCTGAATTTTCCTTTGGAAATAGAGAGGAATTATATGAGATGTAGACAGAACAGGAATGCCTTTAAAACACAGAAAAATAAGAAGTATCTACAAATAAGTGGAGACCAGTTTAAATGGCAATTCTTCAATGAATTCTCCATTGGTGCTCAATGCTTTTGAGTGTTTCCTAAGTTGTAACTAAAATCTCTTTCATTCAAAGTCATATTTGTGATGATATGAATCTTATAGTACATTGTCTATATACAAATGGTTTATCTTTTGTTCAAAAATATAAGATTCTTGAAGATAGGGAATTCATCTTCATTCTTGTTATTTTTCCTACAGTATCTAACAGCATACTTAGTAGCTTACAGCAGGTATTCAATAACCATCTGTTAAATGAAATTCTAATGTCTTATCTATGTCAGAATTGTTCATTTTCAATCATGCATTTACATATTATTTTAGAGTTTAATTAGGACATAAGATTTATTGACTTTAAGATAGTATTCCAAAGGGACTTTAAAGAAGACATTTTGTACCATTAGCTCCTAACAAATGTACCATCACATGACCTCCTCAATTTATGCATAGATACAATATTTATTAATACCTTTTGGTTAAAAATCAAGAATAAAGATAAATGTCATTTGCTCACCTAGCAGTTTCTGAAGTTGAATGAACTTTCAGGTATCAGTTTGTCTTTCACCTTGGTTTTTGTTGATTCTACCTTGGTCTGAATAAAAACATATCTAAGTCAAATACTAATTTTCAGGTAAATTAAAAATGGGAGAAATCAATATTCCTAAAAATTATTGGTTCATCACACATTTTAGATAAATTGTACATTCTATGTATTTTCCCTTCTAATAAGGGTGATTTTTTTTTCAAATTAAGAAGAAGGGAGAATGAATGAGATGTTATCAAGTATCTTCTAAAATTTTCATTTTAATATTTATTATTTAAAATTCAGAGGTCAGAATTAGCAGCAAGTATTCTGGCATGTTGAAATGTTTGCATTATACTACTCAACAGTTTCTTAACTGCCAAGTGGCTGGGCTTAGGTTGAAGACTGAATTGCTTAGAAGATGTGCATGGACTCCAAATTCATAGGCAATTTTTCAAGCTAGCAAATTCTGATGAGAAATGTATTAAATCTAGTACAAATTTCCATTTTTTTCTGTCCCATTTTGAAAGCAGAATGTTAAAATTCATAAGCACATTTTTAGTGATTTACCCAAAAATAATCTTGATTTTGAGGTACAAAATGGACATTTTTTAATCAAATTATATTTTTATGTTGAAGTCATGAAGGGAACCCTAAGACGTTTAAATTAACAAAATGTGTTCTGAAATATTTAATTAAAAAAGGATTTAGAAGGCATGCATAATGATTGTGTTATATATATATATATGTATGTGTATATATATATATATATACATATATATATATGTAAATATATATATATATATACTTCATGATTAAAAATTCTTCATTGTCTTAAGCATGACAGATTCCAAGGCCTGATGAATTTTCTGACAATCTGTTCCATTCATTGTGGCACCTCTGACACAAAATCATTGTATGGCTCAGGTCAATCATTTAATTTTTGACTGGTCAAGACAACTTTATAAGATCTATGGAGTTATACACACATCTGTATGTGTATATTATATTTGTATATCTAAAACTAGATAAGAAGAAAAGAAGGAGGGATCGATAGAGGAAAGAGAAAAGGAAGGAAGAACAAGGAAAAGGGGGAAATTCATAATCTTTTTTATTGTAGTAAGTTTATGAATCATATTGGAAAAAAACAATCAGAGCACAAGAAAAAATAAACAATGGGAGAGAGAAAAAAAACAGGAAAAAGAAGTGAACATAATATATGTTGATTAACATTCAATCTCCTAAGTTCTTTTTCCATGGAATAAAATAATAATAATTTGCATTTATATAGTTATAAATCACTATATAAATGCAAATTATTATTTTATTTGCAAAGCATATTTTACTAATTCTGTCTACATGAGGAGGGATCAAAGAAATATGCAGAAATTAATTAATGTTAAATTATATATATATATATATATATATATATATATATATGTATATATATATATATATATATATATATATGTATGTATTACTTTAGGCTAACATAAATTAGTAAGCAGTTTTCTTCCATCTCACCTCAAAGTTATTCCTCCTTATTCTTTCTGCCTTACCTCATAAGTACCCCATTATGTGCCACTGAGATTAGGAATAAATGGAATTCACCTGTTTCATTGAATGTCCATCTTCTTCCCTGGAAGAAAATGCTCAGCTTAGCTGAGTAGTTTATTCTTGGCTACATTCCAAGTTCTTTTTGCCTTTTAGAATATCAGATTCCAGACCCTTTGATCTTTTAATGTGGAAGCTGCTAGATCCTGAGTGATCCTTATTGTGGCTCCTCAGTATTACAATTGTTTTTGTTGTTGTTGTTGTTGTTGTTGTTGTTTGTTTGTTTGTTTTGTTTTGTTTTCTGGCTGGCTGTAATTTTTTTTCTTAGTCTGATAGTTCTGAAATTTAGCCACAATATTCCTTGCAATTTTTATTTTGGGGTCTCTTTCAGAAGGTGTTCTATAAATTCTTTCAATGCCTATTTTACCTTCTGATTCTATTACATCTGGACTCTTCTCTTTGATGATTTCCTGAAAAATAGTGTCCAGGCTCATGGTTTTCAGGGAGCCCAATAATCCTCAGATCTATTTTCCAGGTCTATTGTTTTTTCCAATAGATATTTAACACTTTTTTCTTTCTTTCTTTCTTTCTTTTTTTTTTGTTTTGCTTGACTGATTCTTGATGTCTCAACAAATCATTCATTTCCATTTGTTCAGTTCTGATTTTTAATGAATTATTTTCTTCATTTACTTTTTAAAATTATTTTTGTATATGTTCAATAGAGTTTTTAAATGAGTTGTTTTGCTCTATGGAATATTTCACAAAAAATTTAATGAATTCTTTACTTTTTCCAATTCACATGTCAGTTAGTTATTTTCTTTTTCCACTTTATCAAATATTTCTTTTAATGAGTTATATACCTTTTCCATACTCTCTTGCAGAACTTCTCTTTCTTTTCCCCAATTTTTCTTCTAGCTGTCTTTTAAGATCTTTTATAATTTCTTCTAGTTCTTCTAGGAAAGCCTTGTGTGATGGGGACTAGGTTATATCCTTCTTTGGGATTTTATCTGGAGACTGTCTGCTGTTAGTCTGCTCAGGGTTGGAAATCTGCTCCCTTTCTGTATAGAAGCTATCTATAGTTAGAGATGGCTTTGCTTTTTTACTCATTTTTTTTAAAAGCCCTTGGGATCTGCCTTCAGGGCAAGGAGATTCCCAGCTTACTCTATAGAACAGAGACAAATGGATAGTAGCTGTCTTGTGAATGGGCTACAAAGAGTGGCCAAGCTGCAGAAGTGTGACTTCCTTGGGCAGAGCCCTTGGTGTGCTGTGTGATTGTCCTGGGCAGAGCCCTGCTGTACAGAACAGCAGCTGCCCTGGGATAGAACAGTGGGTGCCTTGGGACCAGTGGCTAAGCAGCAGAAGTGTCACTGCCCTGGGCAAAAGCCCTCCCTGAGGAATGCAGGTGGGCAGCTGCACTGTGGTGGTGCTGAGTCACTCCCTATACTGGGTTGGTGTGGCCAGATCCTGTGAAACTCTGACATTTTGAGGTATACTCTACCTTTAGTGTTTGTGCTGATTCTCTATTGATCTACTGCTTTGCAGCTAAAGCAGAGCATCCAACTTGTGGTAGAGTCCTTCCTACAAATTCTCCAACTGTGGAGACCGCACTCCACCCTTGGGCTGCTCAGTGTGTGATAGCCGCTGTGTTCTGCCTCTCTGCCTGCACTGACCTCCTCCCATTTGATCAAGACAGACTTTTTTGATGATCTTCCAGTTTATCTTCTGCTGGTAATTTGTTGTACTCCTAATATTTGTGAATTCCATCAGTCAAGCACTATTTTAGATGTTGAATTTGGTAATCAGTAGTAAGGATAGAAGGGAGCTCAGAATGAAGCATGTGTCTTCTCATCCATCTTGACCTCCCCACCCTTGTGACACTTTATTCTACAAATGTAAATGATTTTCATAATTGAATGATAATAAGCACAATAGAATCCCATATTCTTTATTGTTGTTACTGTTCAATTGTTTCTGACTGTCATGAACACAGCACACCAGTTCTGTCTGTGGTGTTTTCCTGGGAAAGACACTAAAATAATTTGCTATTTCCTTTTATAGAGAATTAAGATAAATAGAATTTAAGTGATGTATACATGGTCATGCAGCTAGTAAGTATCTGAGGCCAGATTTGAACTGAGGTGTTTTGGACACTAGGCCCACTGATTTTCCCATTGAGCCATCTAACTCTATATTTTCTATATGTATCATTTAATTTTGAAATGGTAAAGTTGCTGTTTTGTTGAAAATTGCTCAGGGAAACTTGTTCATCACCTACAATTACTCTTACCAAAATGCTTTTGATTCATGTATGGATAATTAATGACAATTTTGTATGATTAGGAAAGTTGAAATATTTTCTAGTAATAACTGGTGTTCTCCCTCTCTTCTTCTTCTTTTTGGTTTGTTTTATTTTATTTTCAGTTTTACTACAATCCAGGTTTATTTTTCTTATTTTTTACACTTCCTTTCATGTATTTTTTTCATTTAGATAATTCATATGAGTAATTTATAATTAATATCTAGGTACCTCAATATCTTTTAAATTGTGTAGCCTATAGCAAAGATGTTTCCCATATATATAGTCCAGCCTATGTGCTTATCTTCCATAATAAGTACAAGTAGAATTGGCTATTATTAGGCTATATTGAGCTACAAGCGTACTTATTCCACTACCCTTGATGGTGAAAAAAAAATACTTCATTTTGGTGCTTTGTTCAGATTGTTTATATTGTTCTCTTTGTGGTCTCCCTTCCTTTTGCATCTTTTAATGTTCTGGAAATGACTTTACTGGGATTTTTTTCCAATCCAATCCAATAAATATTCATAACCCTCTAATGTGTCTGGCACTGTGCTAAACAGTGGAGATAAAATTAATAATAATAAAAAGTCCCAATTCTCAGGAAGCCTATAATGTAAGGGGTGTGAAACACAAAATAAGACCTGAAGATGAGGGATAGGGGACTGGAAAATAGTGAAAGGATACTAGGTTCGATCTTTGTTCCATGAAATTGAAATCAAGAAGCCAAGTAGAATCAATTGTCAATCTTCCTTTAAACTAGTTTTTTCTATCCACTACTTCTCTCTTTAATAGAAGAGACAATTTAATCTTTCTCTGAAAAATTTTATTAATGATTTTTTATTCTATTCTGTTACTGTTTTGCTAAGGATTTCCCCCTTCTTAACGAGATAGATGTTTGCTGCTTCAGGTAATTGCTAGGCTTTTTAAAGCAACTTATTATGACAATTGGGTTGCATAGGATAAGCTTCTATATGAGGATCTTGGTGCTGCAGTGGATAGAGTGCTAGGCCTGGTCAAGAAAAGTTGAGTTTAAATGTGGCCTCAAAAATTTATTGGTTTATGTGATTTTAAACTAGTCACTTAACTCTGTTTCCCTCAGTTTCCTCATCTACAAAATGAACTGGAAAAGAAAATGGTAAATCACTGTTGTATCTTTGCCAAGAAAACCCCACATGGAGTCACACAAATTGGACAAAACTAAAAAAAAAATATGACAAGGACAATAACAACAATCAAGAACATATTCTGAGTAAAAACCCTACAACTACTCAAACAACAAGTATTTGTCAATTCTCTACTATGTACCTGAAACTTCTAACTGGCATAGACCCAGTTATGAAGCATGAAATAATTCCTACTTGCAAAGATCTTAAGTTCTAATAAGAGATACTAAGTAAATATATTAAATAAAGTGTAAGTACAATATATAGATAAAATATATACAAATTTGTGAAATACATGGTAGTTTGATAAGCAAGGCATGAGAAACAGTGAATCAGAAGAAAAAAAAAACTTTAAATAAGATGATGTTTGATTTGAATTTGAAGAAAAAAAAAGGTTATGTTAATTAAGTTGGGAGTAATAAGGCATGCATTCCAGGCATGTGGAATGGCTAGTGCCAATATGTGTTCTTTCCGATAATTATAGAGGATAGTTTAGCTATACCATAGGATATGAGAGAATGAGTAATATCCAATAAGGTCCAATGGAGAAAGAAAGATTAAGACTAGGTTGTATAAAGCTTCAAAAGCTAAATGAAAAATCTTATCTTTTATCCTCCAGGCAATTAGAAGCCAACTGTCAATTAAGGAATGGAGTCCTATTATAAGATTTGCATGTAAGGGAATTTCTATTCCATTGGTATTAGTATTGACTAGAGTGGGAAAAAGTGAAGCAAGGAGTCCACTTAGAGCTCTGCTGTATGAATATAGGTTAAAGGTGATGGGGACTTGCATTTAAATTATTGCTGTGTGAGTGGAGAGAAAGGATATGATAAAAGAAATTGGGAAAGCAAGTGATTTAGTATGTACAGTAGGAAGAGAGAGGTCTAAAATAATGAGATTGTGAACATGAATAATTGTTTTGCCTTAAAAAGATATAGACATTTGGAAGGGTTTAATTTTTGGACATTTTTAATTTGAAACTTTTCTGGAATTTTCAATTATAAGTTTATTAGTAAGCATATAGTTTGTTTTATTGTTTTTCTTATTATTGATTTTCAGTTCTTATTTTTAAAAGATTTGGATTACATTGTTTCAAATACATAACATATTTTTCATATTATTATATTTTATGATCTTATTTTTGATGAATATAACAAAAAATATTACACATATTCACACACATGAACATATTTGTTCAGGGTACAGGAGAGGAAATACTACTCTATTCCTCCAACAGAAAAAAGGGTCATAAATATTTCCAGTGGGAAAATCAAATTGATCTTATGATACCCATCTTATTTGATCTTTAATATTATATAGAGTCTTCCTGATAGCCTTGTTTGTCCTTTATCTTACGTTTATATCTCACAGAACAGGACCAAGATGAGCAGTCTAAGTTTCCTCAAACAAGATTAACCTTTAGAGAAATCAAGCTTGAGGTAGCTAAAATGTTATCCAATACTGTGACGCTATAAGCATCTTTTCTTCAGAGAGTTCTCAAACTAGATGCTTTTCCACAGAGAGCAAGGCTGTAGCAACAGGAATGTTCCCAGTCTCCTGTCACAAGTATCTTCTCTGAGTGTTCTCAAACTGGATGTGAATCCATAGATAGCAAGTCTGTAAGAATTTTCTATGTAACTCCAACTACAAATATCTTGTCCCCCTATATACCTATATAGTCATGCTGATAATTTCCCCTTCCCCTTCTTGGCGGTGAAAGATATATAGAGATTATACATTACTAATATTTTCCAAATGAATCAATTAGTTGAACTGAAGTTTTTCTCTTCCCTCATACACCTCAATGCATACACATACAGGAAACTTGAAGTGAGGTTAGGAAAGAGGGTTAAATGATGCAAAGAGGGAAAAGAGAGGGTGACCTTGAGCTATTCATTGTCCCTTTTCCTGACTCTCAGGAAGAGGGAACTGACCCTTCACCTCTCAGTCTTCACTAAATGTCAACCTGCTTGGTTTCAGGATCATTTCTAAATATTACTTGGCTGGAAGTGTAGTTGTTTTAGTTCTTTCTGCAACATCCAACTTCTAATTTTAACTAGAATCTTCAGCTGAGGGATTATTCCTTTCTTATCAGGATTTAAACTGAATTCTATTTTCTTTCTTCGAACTTGTTGTCAATAGTCCTTTTAGTGATGAAGGTAGACTTTTTTATACCCTATATCAGACATTAGATTATGTATGTATGTATGTATGCAGGAGTCAATGTGAGTGTGGTGTGTGTGTGTGTGTGTGTGTGTGTGTGTGTGTGTGTGTGTGTGTGGAAAGGAACAAAGAAAATACATGATACAACTGAATTTATTTCTCTTTATAGGGAGAGAAATATTAATATCCCAGATTTGGTTATTAATATCTTTTTTTTTTCAACAGACTTCATGTACAGAGGCCAATGTTTTTTTTTTTTAAAGCAGAAAATTAGAAGTGAAAGGGGATTGTATCAGAAAAAGGGAAAAGGGGAGGTAAAAAGAGGGAAATTACATCTCACAAAGAGGCAAAGGAAACGTATCATATCTGAGGGAATTAAGGGACGGGGAAGAACATTGTGTGAATCTTACTCTCATCAGGTTTGGGTCAAAGAGAAAATATTAGACATATTTGGTTTACAAAAAAACTTCTCTCATCTCATTAACAAGTGGGAGAGGAACAGGAAAAGGGAAAAGAGTAGGCTAAATAGAAGGGAATACAGAAAAAAAAATAGGGGAAACATATAAGAAAGGGGGAGGGACTAAAAAGGGGTGGAGAGGGAGAGCTGCATAAGGCAAGTGGTGCCCATAAGTTTAATACTGGGGAGGGAGGGCAAACATGGAAAGAAAAAGAAAAGTATAATCTGGAGAAAATAAGATGGCAGGAAATACAGAATTAGTCATTTTAACCATAAATGTGAATGGGATGAACTCTCCCATAAAGCAGAGGCGGATAGCAAACTGAATCAAAAGCCAGAATCCTACAATATGTTGTTTTCAGGAAACACATTTAAAACAGGATGATACATACAGGGTAAAGGTAAAAGACTGGAGCAGAATCTATTATGCTTCAGGTGAAATAAAAAAAAATAAAGCAGGGGTAGCCAACCTTATCTCAGATCACACAAAAGCAAAATTGATCTAATTAAACGAAATAAAGAAGGAAACTATATATTGCTAAAGGATAGCATAGACAATGAAGCAATGGTGGAGCCAAGATGGCAGAGAAGATACACGCGATTTTGTGAGCTCCCTTCTTCCCTCATTACCAATTAGTTAAATCAGCCTCAAAAATAACGCTGGACTGATAGAAACCACAAGGACTGGAAGCACGACTTACAAGCTGAAGAGAATCTGGAATCTCAACAGAAAAGGTAGGTTCCCAGGGGAGGAAAAAAAAAGGCCAGCAGGGTGCTAGCAAACTGCACCCATCAGGCTGGGAAAAGCTCTGGGATCAGAGAAGCCAATGAGATAGAAGAATCTGGCACAGGCTGTTAGCACTTCTCTGCTTATAAAACAACAGATTAGAAGAGAAATCAAACCACTTTAAAATATAAAGCCAGATCCTAGAACCACCCCAATCTAGAAGTGACCTAACAGATCTCAGCAAGGCTGTGCAGCCTCTATCTGCTGTCCGGGGCTTCACCTTGAGGTAGTTAAGAGCTTGAAAAGGGGGGATACAGCCCAAGGCAACATCTAATTCACACATTTCCAGGCTTGGCAGGAGGCTGTGGCACTCAGCCGAGGAAGTCCCAGAGAAGCAGAACTTTTGAAATAGGGACTGTGGTTTCATGGCAGACACTTCCACTTTGAGTGCAGGGGCTTTTCACATCAGCTGCTGACATCCACGCCCCACCAAGACTGGGCTTTGTGTGGCCTTTACTGTTCAGTCTTAAAACTCAGGGAAGTCGCCAGGACACACAGCGCCCTCACAGCGCAGTCCTATTAATAACCTCTGAAACACTTCCAGGAAGGGGGTGGGGAACTCTCTCCCAGAGCTCTGTATTAGCTCAGACGCAGGAGCCACTGCATCCATCCAGTCTGAAAGGAAGCTGGTAAAGAAATAAATAAATAAACTTCTTACCGCAGGGACAGACCTCAAAAGATTTTTTAACCATGAGTAAAAAGCCAAGAACAACCATTGATTCTTTCTACACAGAGAAAGAGTGGGTATCCAACCCCAGGGAAGTTAATAGCAGAGAGGTCAGCAGATAACAGCCTAAAGGGGAACAATACCTGCCCCCCATCACATAACTCTCTCCTAGAAGAGACTATTAAAAAGTTAAGAGAGTTTGAAGAAAAATGGGTAAGGAAAGAGAAGCTATGATAGAGAATAACAACATTATGAAATTTGAGTTGGAAAAAATAAAAAATTCACAGGAGATTCAGGGAAACAAAATTTGTGAATTAGAAAAGGTTAAAAAAATCACAGGAAAGTAAAATTTCTGAATTGGAAAAACAAAATAATTCTTTAAAAAAAATTAGGGAGATGGAAAAAATTCAATAGAGCAAAATAATTCATTTAAAAACTCAATTGGGCATATACAAAAAGAACTAAAAAATGTGAATGAAGAAAATAACTCATTAAAAATCAGGATGGAACAAATAGAAATAAATTATTCATTGAGAACCCAAGAATCAGTCAAACAAAACAAAACAAAACAAAAAAAAAAAAAAAAAAAAAAAGAATGAAAAGCTGGAGAATAACGTCAAATACTTACTGGGAAAATCTATAGGCCTGGAAAATAGATCTAGGAGAGATAATCTGAGGATCATTGGACTTCCTGAAAACTGTGACCAAAAAAAGAGCCTAGAGTCTATTTTAAAGGAAATCATAAAAGAGAACTGCCCAGAGATAATAGAAACAGAAGGGAAAATAGGCGTCGAAAGATCATCGAACTCCTTCTGAAAAAGACCCTAAAAAAAGAACACCATGGAATATTGTGGCTAAGTTGCAGAATTACCACACAAAGGAGAAAATCTTGCAAGCAGCTAGAAAAAAACAATTTAAATATCAAGGGGCCACAATAAGGATCACTCAAGATCTGGTTGCCTCCACATTAAAAGATCGAAGGGCCTGCAACCTGACATTCCAAAAGGCCAAAGATCAAGGATTGTAACCAAGAATAAACTACCCAGCTAAGTTTAGCATTTTCTTCCATGGAAGAAGATGGTCATTCAATGAAACAGAAGAATTCCATTTGTTTCTAAGAAAAAACCCAGACTTAAACAAAAAATTTGATCTACATCCACAAGACTGAAGATAAACAGAAAAAGGTACACAGAACCCTTGAGAACTGTATCTGTGTTGTGCATATATAGAAAGTCCACATGGATAATTTGATTTTACTGATATAAAAAAGGGGGGGAGTAGTAAAGGGAAGGGGATAGTATCAGAAAAAGGGGAAGGAGTGATGAAAAGAGGGAAACTGCATCCCAGGAAGAGGTATAGAAAATATGCCATATCTGAGGGAATTTAGAGAGGGGGAGAAACATTGTGTGAATCTTACTCTCATCAGAAGAGTCTCAAAGAGTAAATTTGTTTTTCAGAGAATTCTCTCTCACCTCATTAAAAGGGGGAAGAGGAAAAGGGAAAAAGAAAAGGGGAATAAGGGAAGGGACTTGGAAGGAGGGGGAGGGATACTAAAAGAGAGAGGGCTGCGCATCACAAGTGGGGTCGACAAATTAAATATTGGGGAAGGGGTTCAGGGGGGTCAAGGGAAAAATCATAATCTGGGGATAATATGATGGCAGGAAATACAGAATTAGTAATTTTAACTGTAAATGTGAATGGGAGGAACTTTCCCATCAAATGGAGAAAGATAGCAGACTGGATCAAAAGTCAGAACCCTACAATATGTTGTTTATAGGAAACACACTTAAAGCAGGGAGATACATACAGAGTAAAGGTAAAAGGTTGGAGCAGAATCTATTATGCTTCAGGTAAAGCCAAAAAAGCAGGGGTAGCCATCCTTATCTCAGATCAAGCAAAAGCAGAAATTGATCTAATTAAAAGAGATAAGGAAGGAAACTATATCCTGCTAAAAGGTAGCATAAACAATGAAGTCATATCAATACTAAACATATATGCACGAAGTGGTATAGCATATAACTTTCTAAAGGAAAAAGTTAAGAGAGTTTCAAGAAGAAATAGACAGTAAAACTATAATAGTGGGAGATCTCAACCTTGCACTCTCAGATTTAGACAAATCAAACCACAAAACAAATAAGAAAGAAATTTAAAAAGTAAATAGAACATTAGAAAAACGAGGTATGATAGACCTTTGGAGAAAACTGAATGGCGGTAGAAAGGAATATACTTTCTTCTCAGCAGTTCATGGATCTTATACAAAAATTGACCATATATTGGGACATAAAGATCTCAAAATCAAATGTAGGAAGGCAGAAATAATAAATGCCTTCTTCTCAGATCACAATACAATAAAAGCTACATTCAGTAAAAAGTTAGGCATAAATAGACCAAAAAGTTACTGGAAAATGAATAATCTCATCTTAAAGAATAACTGGGTGAAATAGCAAATTAAAGAAACAATTAATAATTTCACCCAAGATAATGACAATGATGAGACATCATACCAAAATCTGTGGGATGCAACTAAAGTGGTAATAAGGGGAAATTTTATATCTTTAGAGGCTTATTTGAACAAAATAGAGAAAGAGAAGATTAACGAATTTGGCCTGCAACTTAAAAAGCTAGAAAAAGACCAAATTGAAAACCCCCAACCAAAAATCAAACTTGAAATACAAAAATTAAAAGGAGAAATCAATAATGAATATAAAAAAACTATTGAATTAATAAATAAAAACAAGATTTGGTTTTATGAAAAAGCCAATAAAAGAGATAAACCTTTGGTAAATTTGATCAAAAAAAAGGAAAGAGGAAAATCAAATTGTTAGTCTTACAAATGAAAAGGGGGATCTTTCCACCAATGAAGAGGAAATTAGAGAAATAATAAGGAATTACTTTGCCCAACTTTATGCCAATGAATTTGATAACTTAAGTGAAATGGATGACTTCCTCCAAAAATATAGGCTCCCTAGATTAACAGAGGAGGAGATAAATTGCTTAAATAGTCCCATTTCAGAAAAAGAAATAGAACAAGCTATTAATCAACTTCCCAGGAAAAAATCCCCAGGGCCAGATGGATTTACATGTGAATTCTACCAAACATTTAAAGAACAATTAGCCCCAATGCTATATAAACCATTTGAAAAAATAGGGGATGAAGGAGTCCTACAAAACTTCTTTTATGACACAGACATGGAACAGATACCAAACCAAGTTGATCGAAAACTGAGAAAGACAATTATAGACCAATTTCCTTAATGAATATTGATGCTAAAACCTTAAAAAAGATATTAGCAAAAAGACTTCAGAAAATCATCCCCAGGATAATACACTATGATCAAGTAGGATTTATATCAGGAATGCAGGGCTGGTTTAATATTAGGAAAACTATTAGTATAATTGACCATATTAATAATCAAATTAATAAAAACCATATGAGCATCTCAATAGATGCAGAAAAAGCATTTGATAAAATCCAACATCCATTCCTACTAAAAATGCTTGAGAGTATAGGAATAAATGGACTATTCCTTAGAATAATCAGGAGTATATATTTATGACCATCAGTAAGCATAATATGTAATGGAGATAAACTGGAACCTTTCCCAGTAAGATCAGGAGTGAATCAAGGTTGCCCACTATCACCATTACTATTCAATATTGTACTAGAAACTCTAACCTCAGCAATAAGAGCCTAGAAAGAGATTCAAGGAATTAGAGTAGGAAATGAGGAAATCATACTATCACTCTTTGCGGATGACATGATGGTACACTTAGAGAACCCCAAAGACTCTTCTAAAAAGCTATTAGAAATAATTCAGAATTTTTTCAAAGTGTCAGGATACAAAATAAATCCACATAAATCCTCGGCATTTTTACATATCACCAACAAAATGCAACAGCAAGAGATACAAAGAGAAATTCCATTCCAAACAAATGTTGAGAGTATAAAGTATTTGGGAATCCATCTACCAAAGAATAGTCAGGAATTATATGAGAAAAATTACAAAACACTTGCCACAAAAATAAAGTCAGATTTAAATAATTGGAAAGACATTCAGTGTTCTTGGATAGGCCAAGTGAATATAATAAAGATGACAATACTCCCCAAACTAATCTATTTATTTAGTGCTATACTAATCAGACTCCCAAGAAACTATTTTAATGACCTAGAAAACATAAAAACAAAATTCATATGGAAGAATAAAAGGTTGAGAATGGCAATGGAACTAATGAAAAAAAAAGTCAGATGAAGGTGGTCTAGGTTTACCTGATCTAAAGCTATATTATATAGCAGCAGTCACCAAAACCATTTGGTGTTGGCTAAGAAATAGACCAGTCGATCAGTGGAACAGATTAGATACAAAGGACAAAAAAGGGTACATGTATAGCAACCTAATCTTTGACAAACCCAAAGATACCAACATTAGGGATAAAAATTCATTATTCGGAAAAAAACTGTTGGGAAAACTGGAAATTAATATGGCAGAAATTAGATATGGATCCACACTTAACACCATATACCAAGATAAGGTCAGAATTGGTCCATGATTTAGTCATAAAGAGGGAGATAATAAATAGATTAGAGGAACAGAGGATAATCTACCTCTCAGACCTGTAAAAGAGGAAGGAATTTATGACCAAAGGAGAACTAGAGATCATTATTGATCACAAAATAGAACATTTTGATTATATCAAACTAAAAAGTTTCTGTACAAACAATACTAATGCAAATAAGATTAGAAGGGAAGTAACAAATTGGGAAATATTTTTACAGTTAAAGGTTCCAAAATATATAGAGAACTGACCCTAATTTATAAGAAATCTAACCATTTTCCAAATGTTAAGTGGTCAAAGGATATGAACAGATAATTCTCAGATGATGATATTGAAATTATATCCACTCATATGAAAGAGTGTTCCAAATCAGTACTGATCAGAGAAATTCAAATTAAGACAACTCTGAGATACCACTGTACAATTGTCAGATTGGCTAAGATGACAGGAACAAATAATGATGAATGTTGGAGGGGATATGGGAAAACTGGGACACTAATACATTGTTGGTGGAGTTGTGAAAGAATCCAACAATTTTGGAGAGCAATTTGGAACTACGCCCCAAAAGTTATCAAACTATGCATACCCTTTGACCCAGCAGCGCTACTACTGGGATTATATCCCAAAGAAATACTAAAGAGCGGAAAGAGTCATATATGTGCCAAAATGTTTGTGGCAGCTCTTTTTGTTGTAGCTAGAAACTGGAAGTTGAATGGATGTCCATCGATTGGAGAATGGTTGGGTAAATTATGATATATGAAGGTTATAGAATATTATTGCTCTGTAAGAAATGACCAGCAGGAGGAATACAGAGAGGCTTGAAGAGACCCCAGGACCAAATGGATTTATATATGAATTCTACCAAACATTTAAAGAACAATTAACTCCAATGCTATATAAATTATTTGTAAAAACAGGGAATGAAAGAATCCTACCAAATTCCTTTTATGACACATAGTACTGATACCTAAACAAGGTAGGTTGAAAAGAGAAAGAATATTATATACTAAGCTCCCCAATGAATACTGATGCAAAGAATTGATGTAGAAATATTACAAAAAATCATTCCTGGATAATACACAATGACCAAATAGGATTTATACCAGGAATGCAGGGTTCGTTCAATATTAGGAAAACTATTAACATAATGGACTACATCAACAACCAAATTAACAAAAAACATATGATCCTCTCAATAGATGCATAAAAAGCATTTTATAAATCCAACATCTATTCCTAATAGAAACACTTGAGTATAGGAATAAATGGACTTTTCCTTAAAATAGACAGGAGCATCTATTTAAAATCATCAGTGAGCATCATATGTAATGGGGATAAACTGGAAAAATAAGGTCAGGAGTAAAACAAGATTGCCCACTATCACCATTACTATTCAAATGTGTCTTAGGAAAGCTAGCTTCAGCAATAAGAGTTGAGAAAGAGATTAAAGGAATTAGAATAAGTAAGGAGGAAACCAAATTATCAATGTTTGCAGATGATATTATAGTATACTTAGAGAACCCCAGAGATTTGACTAAAAAGCTTTTAGAAATAATCCACATCTTTATCAAAGTTGCAGGTCACAAAATAAATGCACATAAATCATCAGCATTCTTATATATCACTAACAAAATCTAACAGCTAAAGATACAAAAAGAAAATCCATTTAAAGTAACTGTCATTAATGTAAAATATTTGGGAATCTATCTGCCAAGGGAAAGTCAAGAACTATATGAGCAAAACTACAATTTCCAAGCAAATAAAGTCAGATCTAACCAATTGGAAAAAAATATTAAGTGCTCCTGGATAGGTTGAACAAATATAATAAAGATGTCAATACTAACTAAACTATTCTATTTATTTAGTGCTATACCAATCAGACTCTCCAAAAACTATTTTAATGACTTAGAAAAAAATAACAACAAAATCCATCTGGAAGAACAAAAGGTAGAGACTTTCAAGGGAACTAATGAAAAGAAATCAAATGAAGGTGGTTTAGGTATACCAGATCTAAAACTATATTGTAAAGCAGTGGTTACCAAAACCATTTGGTATTGGCTAAGAAATAGAATAATTGATCAGTGGAATAGATTAGGTTCACAGGCCAAAATAGTCAATAAATATAATAATCTAGTGTTTGACCACCCAAAGACTCCAGCTTTTGGGATAAGAATTAACTGTTTGGCAAAAACCGCTGGGGAAATTGGAAATTAGTATGGCAGAAAAAGTAGGCATTGAACCATACTTAACATTGTACACCAAGATAAGGTCATAATGGGTTTATGATCTGGGCATAAAGAATAAGATTATAAATAAATTAGTGGAACATAGGACCGTTTACCTCTCAGACCTGTGGAGGAGGAAGGAATTTGTGACCAAAGAAGAACTAGATATCATTATTGATCACAAAATAGAAAATTTTGATTATATCAAATTAAAAAGCTTTTGTACAAACAAAAATAATGCAGACAAGATTAGAAGGGAAACAATAAACTGGGAAAAAATTTTATAATCAAAGGTTCTGATAAAGGCCACATTTCCAAAATATATACAGAATTGACTCTAATTTATAAGAAATCCACTTACTAAATGGTCAAAGGATATGAACAGACAATTTTCAGATGAAGAAATAGACACTATTTCTAGCCATACGAAAAGATGCTCCAAATCATTATTAATGAGAGAAATGCAAATTAAAGCAACTCTGAGATACCACTGCACACCTGTTAGATTGGCTAGGATGATAAGAAAAGGTCATTATGCATGTTGGAGGGGATGTGGGAAAACTCAGACACTGATATATTGTTGGTGGAATTGTGAATGCATCCAACAATTCTGGAAAGCAATTTGGAACTATTCTCAAAAAGTTATCAAACTCTACATTCTCTTTGATCCAGCCGTTTTACTACTGGGCTTATATCCCAAAGAGATCTTAAAGAAGGGAAAGAGACCTGTATGTGCTCAAATGTTTGTGGCAGTGCTTTTTTGTAGTGGCTTGAAATTAGAAAGTGAATGCATGCCTATCATTTGGAGAATAGCTGAATAAGTTGTGGTATATGAATCTTATGGAATAGTATTATTTTGCAAGAAGTGACCAGGAGGATGATTTCAGAAAGGCCTAGAGTGGCCTACATGAACTTATGCTGAGTGAAATGAGTGGAACCAGAAGATCATTATATAATTCAACACCAATATTAAATGTTGATCAATGCTGATTAACTTGGCTCTCTGCAATGAGTTGAATCAAATAAGTTCCATTGTTCAATAATAAGGAGAACTGACTGGGTGTACTCAGTGAAAGAAGTATGGGGAATGAGTGTGTACCACAACATAGCATTTCCACTCCTTCTGTTTTTGTCTACTTGCATTTTTTATTTCCTTATTAGGTTATTTTTTCCTTATTTCTAAGCCCGATTTTTCTTGTGCAGCAAAATAACTGTATGGATATGTATACATATATTGTGTTTAAAATATACTTTAGAGGGGCGGAGCCAAGATGGCAGAGAAGAAACAGACGACTCTGTGAAAGTCCTCACTCCCTCACAACCAATTAGATAAATTAAGCCTCAAAATAAGCCCAGGACTGATAGATACCACAAGGACTGGAAGCACGACTTACCAGCTGAAGAGAATCTGGAGTTTCAACAGAAAAGGTCAGTCCCCAGGGGAGGAAGAAGAGAGGCCAGCACAGACGGCTGGGTGCTAGCATACTCTGCCGATCACGCTGGGAAGGGCTCTGGGATCAGAGAAGCCACCGAGATAAAGGAATCTGGCACAGGCTATTAGCTCTTCTCTGCTAATTACTTAGCAGTTCAGAAGAGAAAGCTAAAATACTTTAAAAACTCAGATTAGATTTTCCCCGGATCCTGGAGGTGACTCAGCAGAGAATCGGCACCAGGGTGTGTGGCCTTAGCTACCACCTGAGAATAGTTAAGAGATTGACAAGTGGGTGGATACGGCCCAAGGCAACACACACTGCCTAGTTTAGCTGGAGGGAGTGGAACTCAGCTCCAGGAAGTCCCAGAGAAGCGGAACCTTTGAACTAGGGACCGCGGTTTCTGGTAGACACTTCCAGTCTGAGCACAGGGGCATTTCACGTCACCTGCTGCAGACATCCACGCCCCACCGGGACCCATAGGCTGGGCTTTGTGCTGCCTTTACTGGTCAGTCTCAACCTCAGGGAAGCCGCTAAAACACAGCGCCCTCGGGGCACAGCAGTGCTAATCACCTCTGAGGCACTTCCAGGGAGGGGGTGGGGAACTCTCTCCCAGAGCTCTATCTTAGCTCAGGCGCAGGAGCCGCTGCATCCATCCGGTCTGGGAGGAAGCTGGTAAAAAAGTAAATAAATAATTTCCTACCCCAGGGACAGACCCCAAAAGATTTTTTAAATATGAGCAAAAAAGCCAAAAAAAACATAGATTCCTACTACACAGAGAAAGAGCGGGTATCCAACCCCGAGGAAGTTAACAGCAGAGAGACAGCAGATAACAACCTAAAGGGGAACGATTCCTGCCCCCCATCACATAACTCTCTCCTAGAAGAGACTGTTAAAAAATTAAGGGAGTTTGAAGAAAAATGGGGAAAGGAAAGGGAAGCTATGATAGAGAATAACAACGTCCTGAAATTGGAGTTGGAAAAAATAAAGAATTCACAGGAGATGCAGGGAAACAAAATTTATGAATTAGAAAAGGTTAAAAAAACACAGGAAAGTAGGATTTCTGAATTGGAAAAGATAAAAAAAGTCTCAAGAAAATAGAATTTCTGAATTGGAAAAAGAAAATAATTCTCAAAAAAAAAATTAGGGAAATGGAAAAAAATTCAATAGAGCAAAATAATTCATTTAAAAACGAAATTGGGCATTTACAAAAAGAGCTAAAAACTGTGAAAGAAAAAAATAACTCCTTAAAAGTCAGGATGGAACAAATAGAAATGAATGATTCACAGAGAACCCAAGAATCAGTCAAACAAAACAAAAAAAATGAGAAGCTGGAGAACAACGTCAAATACTTACTGGGAAAATCTATAGACCTGGAAAATAGATCGAGGAGAGATAATCTAAGGATCATTGGACTTCCAGAAAACTATGACCAAAAAAAGAGCCTAGATTCTATTTTACAGGAAATTATCAAAGAGAACTGTCCAGAGATAATAGAAACAGAAGGGAAAGTAGATGTGGAAAGAATTCATCGAACTCCTTCTGAAATAGACCCTAAAAAAAGAACACCACGGAATATAGTGGCTAAGCTGCAGAATTACCACACAAAGGAGAAAATCCTGCAAGCAGCTAGAAAAAAACAATTTAAATACCAAGGTGCCACAATAAGTGTCACCCAAGGTCTGGCTGCCTCCACATTAAAAGATAGAAGGGCCTGGAACCTGATATTCCGTAAGGCAAAAGATCAAGGACTGCAACCAAGAATGAACTACCCAGCTAAGTTTAGCATCTTTTTCCATGGAAGAAGATGGTCATTCAATGAAACAGAGGAATTCTATATGTTTCTAAGAAAAAAACCAGACTTAAACAAAAATTTTGATCTACATCCACAAGACTGAAGAGAAACAGAAAAAGGTACACAGAACCCTTGAGAACTGTAACTCTGTTGTGGATATATAAAAAGTACTCAAGGATAATTTGATTTTACTGATATAAAAGAAAAAAAGGGGGGTGTAGTAAAGGGAAGGAGGTCGGTTCAGAAAAAGGGGAAGGAATGATAAAAAGAGGGAAACTACATCCCAGGAAGAGGCATAGAAAATACACCATATCTGAGGGAACTTAGTGAGGGGGAGAATTATTGTGTGAATCTTACTCTCATCAGGAGAGGCTCAAAGAGTAAATAATTAACATATTTGTTTTTCAGAGAATTTTCTCTCGCCTCATTAAAAGGGGGGAGAGGAAAAGGGAAAAGGAAAAGGAGAATAAGTGAAGGGACTTGGAAGGAGGGGGGAGGGATACTAAAAAAAAAAGAGGGAGGGTTGGGCATCACAAGGGGGGTCTGTAAATTAAATATCGGGGAGGGGGATCAGGGGGGTCAAGGGAAAAAAGCATAATCTGGGGATAATATGATGGCAGGAAATACAGAATTAATAATTTTAACTGTAAATGTAAATGGGATGAACGATCCCATCAAACGGAGACGGATAGCAGATTGAATCAAAAAGCAGAACCCTACAATATGTTGTCTACAGGAAACACACTTAAAGCAGGGAGATACATACAGAGTAAAGGTAAAAGGTTGGAACAGAGCCTATTATGCTTCAGGTAAAGCCAAAAAAGCAGGGGTAGCTATCCTTATCTCAGATCAAGCAAAAGCAGAAGTAGATCTCGTTCAAAAAGATAAGGAAGGAAACTATATCCTGCTGAAAGGTAGCATAAATAATGAAGCCATATCAATACTAAACATATATGCACCAAGTGGTATAGCATCTAACTTTCTAAAGGAAAAGTTAAGAGAATTGCAAGAAGAAATAGACAGTAAAACTACAATAGTGGGAGATCTCAAACTTGCACTCTCAGAATTAGATAAATCAAACCACAAAACAAACAAGAAAGAAATTAAAAAAGTAAATAGAACATTAGAAAAACTAGGTATGATAGACCTTTGGAGAAAACTGAATGGCAATAGAAAGGAATATACTTTCTTCTCAGCAGTTCATGGATCCTATACAAAAATAGACCATATATTAGGACATAAAGATCTCAAAATTAAATGTAGGAAGGCAGAAATAATAAATGCCTTCTTCTCAGATCACAATGCAATAAAAACTACATTCAGTAATAAGTTAGGGGTAAATAGACCAAAAAGTAATTGGAAACTGAATAATCTCATCTTAAAGAATGACTGGGTGAAAGAGCAAATTATAGAAACAATTAACAATTTCACCCAAGATAATGATAATGATGAGACATCATACCAAAATCTTTGGGATGCAGCTAAAGCAGTAATAAGGGGTAATTTTATATCTTTAGAGGCTTATTTGAAGAAAATAGAGAAAGAGAAGATTAACGAATTGGGCTTACAACTTAAAAGGCTAGAAAACGACCAAATTATAAATCCCCAACCAAAAATTAAACTTGAAATACAAAAATTAAAAGGAGTAATCAATAATATTGAAACTAAAAAAAAAAACTATTGAATTAATAAATAAAACCAAGAGTTGGTTTTATGAAAAAGCCAATAAAATAGATAAACCTTTGGTAAATTTGATCAAAAAAAAAAGAAAGAGGAAAATCAAATTGATAGTCTTACAAATGAAAAGGGGGAATCTTTCCACCAATGAAGAGGAAATTAGGGAAATAATAAGGAGTTACTTAGCCCAACTTTATGCCAATAAATTTGATAACTTAAGTGAAATGGATGACTTCCTCCAAAAATATAGGCTCCCTAGATTAACAGAGGAGGAGATAAATTGCTTAAATAGTCCCATTTCAGAAAAAAGAAATAGAACAAGCTATTAATCAACTCCCCAGGAAAAAATCCCCAGGGCCAGATGGATTCACATGTGAATTCTACCAAACATTTAAAGAACAATTAGTCCCAATGTTATATAAATTATTTGAAAAAATAGGGGATAAAGGAGTCCTACCAAACTCCTTTTATGACACAGACATGGTATTGATACCTAAACCAGGTAGATCGAAAACTGAGAAAGAAAATTATAGACCCATCTCCTTAATGAATATTGATGCTAAAATCTTAAATAAGATATTAGCAAAAAGACTTCAGAAAATCATCTCCAGGATAATACACTATGATCAAGTAGGATTTATTCCAGGAATGCAGGGCTGGTTTAATATTAGGAAAACTATTAATATAATTGACCATATTAATAATCAAATTAATAAGAACCATATGATCATCTCAATAGATGCAGAAAAAGCATTTGACAAAATCCAACATCCATTCCTACTAAAAACTCTTGAGAGTATAGGAATAAATGGACTATTCCTTAGAATAATCAGGAGTATATATTTAAGACCTTCAGTAAGCATAATATGCGATAGAAATAAACTACAACCTTTCCCAGTAAGATCAGGAGTGAAACAAGTTTGCCCACTATCACCATTACTATTCAATATAGTACTAGAAATATATATCTATATATTTATCTATCTATGTATCTATCTATATATATATAGATAGATAGATAGATAAATATTTATCTATATATATAGAAATATATATATCTATAGTACTCGGCAATAAGAGCCGAGAAAGAGATTCAAGGAATTAGAGTAGGAAATGAGGAAATTAAACTATCACTTTTTGCAGATGACATGATGGTATACTTAGAGAACCCCAAAGACTCTGCTAAAAAGCTACTAGAAATAATTCAAAATTTCAGCAAAGTGGCAAGATACAAAATAAATCCACATAAATCCTCGGCATTTTTATATATCACTAACAAAATGCAACAGCAAGAGATACAAAGAGAAATTCCATTCCAAACAAATGTTGAGAGTATAAAGTATTTGGGAATCCATCTACCAAAGAAAAGTAAGGAATTATATGAGCAAAATTACAAAACACTTGCCACAAAAATAAAATCAGATTTAAATAATTGGAAAGACATTCAGTGCTCTTGGATAGGCTGAGCGAATATAATAAAGATGACAATACTCCCCAAACTAATCTATTTATTTAGTGCTATACCAATCAGACTCCCAAGAAACTATTTCAATGACCTAGAAAAAATAACAACAAAATATATATGGAAGAATAAAAGGTCGAGAATTGCAAGGGAACTAATGAAAAAAAACTCAGAGGAAGGTGGTCTAAGTGTACCTGATCTAAAGCTATATTATACAGCAGCAGTCACCAAAACCATTTGGTATTGGCTAAGAAATAGACCGGTAGATCAGTGGAACAGATTAGATACAAAGGACAAAAAAGGGTACATCTATAGCAACCTAATCTTTGACAAACCCAAAGATACCAACATTAGGGATAAAAATTCATTATTCAGAAAAAACTGTTGGGAAAACTGGAAATTAGTATGGCAGAAATTAGATATGGATCCACACTTAACACCATATACCAAGATAAGATCAAAATGGGTCCATGATTTAGTCATAAAGAGGGAGATAATAAATAGATTAGAGGAACAGAGGATAATCTACCTCTCAGACTTGTGGAGGAGGAAGGAATTTATGACCAGAGGAGAACTAGAGATCATTATTGATCACAAAATAGAAGATTTTGATTACATCAAACTAAAAAGTTTCTGCACAAATAATACTAATTCAAACAAGATTAGAAGGGAAGTAACAAATTGGGAAAATATTTTTAAAAACAAAGGTTCTGACAAAGGTCTCATTTCCAAAATATATAGACAACTGACCCTAATTTATAAGAAACCGAACCATTCTCCAATTGATAAATGGTCAAAGGATATGAACAGACAATTCTCAGAGGAAGAAATTGAAACTATATCCACTCACATGAAAGAGTGTTCCAAATCACTATTGATCAGAGAAATGCAAATTAAGACAACTCTGAGATACCACTGTACAATTGTCAGATTGGCTAAGATGACAGGAACAAATAATGATGAATGTTGGAGGGGATATGGGAAAACTGGGACACTAATACATTGTTGGTGGAGTTGTGAAAGAATCCAGCCATTCTGGAGAGCAATCTCGAATTATGCCCAAAAAGTTATCAAACTGTGCATACCCTTTGACCCAACAGCGCTACTACTGGGCTTATATCCCAAAGAAATACTAAAGAGTGGAAAGAGACATATATGTGTCAAAATGTTTGTGGCAGCTCTTTTTGTAGTAGCTAGAAACTGGAAGATGAATGTATGTCCATCAGTTGGAGAATGGTTGGGTAAATTATGGTATATGAAGGTTATGGAATATTATTGCTCTGTAAGAAATGACCAGCAGGAGGAATACAGAGAGGCCTGGAGAGACTTAAATCAACTCATGCTGAGTGAAATGAGCAGAACCAGAAGATCACTGTACACTTCAACAACAATACTGTATGAGGATGTATTCTGATGGAAGTGGAAATCTTCAACATAAAGAAAAACCAACTCACTTCCAGTTGATCAATGATGGACAGAGGTAGCTACACCCAGAGAAGAAACACTGGGAAGTGAATGTAAATTGTTAGCACTAATATCTGTCTGCCCAGGTTGCATGTACCTTCGGAATCTAATGTTTATTGTGCAACAAGAAAATGATATTCACACACATGTATTGTATCTAGACTATATTGTAACACATGTAAAATGTATGGGATTACCTGTCATCGGGGGGAGGGCATAGAGGGAGGGTGGATAATTTGGAAAAATGAATACAAGTGATAATATTATAAAATATATATATAAAATAAAAATTTATTAAGTAAAAAAAATAAAAAAAATAAAATATACTTTAATATATTTAACATTTATTCATCTACCTGCCATCTAATGGAGGGGGAAAGGGGAAGGAGGGGAAAACTTGGAACAGAAGCTTTTGCAAGGGTCAATGCTGAAAAATTACCCATGCATATATTTTGTAAATAAAAAGCTATAATAATAAAAAAGAATGAAGTGTCACTTTAATGTCTCCTTTTATAAGTTACATGCTAGCCATACATTAAAAATTATTCAAGATTCTTTGGAAGATGTAAGAAAAGAAGGTGTCCTGTTCAATTATTCTTTGACAAATAGCTCAAGATGAAACATAAAACAAGGGAATATATGCTTAGTAAATATATTCACTATTATGATAACAGAAATCCTTTACAAACCATAAGTTGAAGAGGAAATCTCTCCTTGAAGTGTTTCTATTTGCAAATGGCATTGAATTTAATGCAATGAGATAATACATGAAAGTCACAGCAAAGCTTTCTGGAAGAGAAATCTAATCCTAGAGTGTGGCCTGTACATATATACTAGAAAACTTAAAGAAAATCCAAGATTTTATTTCCAATATTTCAATATGTACATGCATAGAGATATTATAAAACCTATCTGTTTCTTTCTCTCTGTGTTTCTTCTCTGTTTCTGTCTTCATAAAGACATAATATATATATATCTGTGTGTATGTGTATGTGTTTATATGTATGTATGTTTATATATGTATGTGTGTATGTATAAGACATAGACTACAACTTATGTTTAAGACAGTATATTGCTTGACAATGATTTGGCAGAAGTTTGATAGATTATCTTTAGTAAATCACAAAGCTTCTTTTCTCCAAACATTTCATGAAAAGTTCATGAAAATACTCTCCTTGTGAAACATTTTGTTGGTAGTTATATGACAATGAAATATGAAGTGAAAATCCTCAGAAATAAAATGTATATCATACACGAGGCAATGGGGAAGAGACACATAGTATGTATGACTAGGCTGTAATATCTAAATAATGAACTTTAAAAATAAGAGACAAGTTAGAACAATCAAGATGCTATACACAGTAAGAAATAATGAATTGCTCATGTTGCAAAAATGAGGAATGGGAAATAGATGATGAATGTTCCACTATAACCCTTGCAATGCTAGGAAAAAGAAAGTCTTACTATTATACATCTGCTAGTATTTCTATGAAAAGCAGATTTTAGGACATGAGATACAATAACACAGTGTGAACATTATAGATGGGTTATAATCTCCCCCTAAATGAATCAAGTCCCAGATCTATTTGCAAAATTGAATACTGATATTTTTCACATTGCTTGGATGAACATTTTTCTCTTTAAACCTTATACTCCAGTTCTTTGCTTTTTACTTCAAAATACGAACTTGTTTATTGATAAAATCTAACTTATGCAATTTGAATTATTCCAACTCTACTTGTTCCTATATGAAACTTATTGGTGTCTTCATACATTATCTGAAACTCTAGCAAAGATATAGCATTCCTTCTTCTGACCAGTGCTAAACCCTGTATTCAAGCCTTTGACCTCATCTTTACCTCTCCCAGTAAACCAAACTAGTAAAGCCAGCTTCTGAGCATCCTAAGATCTTATCCCTTGGCTACTTTTCTAATCTATAGTAAATCTCTTGACACTCCAATTTTTGTTAATGGTATTTTGATTTACTTAGTTACTAATGCTTGACATCAGAGTCATTATTTTCTATTTTTCCTTAGTCATATCTTTTGACTATTAATCAATATCTCCTATGGATTTTACATTTGTCAATCAATAAACAAATATGTTTAATTTTCTACAATCTTCTATACATTATGTTAGTCACAACATGTATAAATATCAAAAATGATAAAATATATGAAAGAATCATTTCCATCTTTTTTTTTTTACTTTTATTTTTATTCTAACCCTAAGGTTTTTGGAGCCCTTAATATACCTCTGGGTCTTTAGGCACTGAGGGTGCCAACAAACAGTATTACTTACAGAAAAGAGATCTTACAAAGACAAGAGATAGACAAATATTAAACTGACTATCCAAGGACTCACTATTCATAAATATTTAATTTTAAGGATCATATAACTAGGTGGTATATTTATGGGTTAGTAGGAAATATGAGTTTTGCAAAAGAGTAGGGATTTTAAGTTACTATTTTTATAAGCCTTATCTATTCAGGTCTGTTTTATCAAAGCAATCATTTTACAATAGAGAATTGAATTTGATCAGAAATTCACAGGGAAAAAAAAGACATAGAGGAAAAGAGAGATTGACACTGGATGGTTATGATAAGAAGAATTTTTGACAAGGAATTTGAGAAGTTTTAGGGCTTTTAATTAATAGGATTTTTGTGCTTGCAAGTAAATGTTTGTAACAGGTTGTTTAGGATCTAGACATTCAGAGAAGTATAAAGCACATCAAAGCACTGTGGAAGGGTTATGGATAACTCATACGTAGAATAAAGGAATGTTTGCCTGGTAATGGAAGGGATCAGGGTAAGAGTCAATCTTCTCAATATAGAAACATTAATAGTGGCTGCTTAGGAGATTTCAGAAGATATGTTTGTGGGAAACATCTTAGAGAATTTGTTATTTCCATCAACACTGATAAACTAGAATTTATCTTGGGACATGCACTGATCTTACCGGTTATGGGGCTATACCCCAAATAGTGAGATAAAGTTACATTGGCCACTAAGATATCCTATCTCCTTTATTCATAGGGATTATCAATTGGTGATAGAGAAGAAAAAAATTAAAGTCAGTTGTGCTTTTTTTCCCACACTGTTGGACATTGTTTCCTTGCCCTAAGAAGGTTTTTCAGAGCTATTAAACCCACTTATGTTTTACTTTGACTTCATCTGTAACTGAATATCATAAGAGTGGCTATACTAATTATTCTGACAACAATTATAATAATTTGGTTTGGCCCAGATGCTTTAATATAGTCATAAAATATTTGCTGTTAAACATCTCAGAACTCAGAAATTATTAAAATAATTAGGTAATCCTTAATTATACCTGGTACCAGTTATATAAAATGTAGAGTCACTGAATTTGCAGTAAAGATATGAAAATAATTACATAATTTTTGTCACCTGCTAAAATGATTGAACTTCTTCAAACAGATGGTAGAACACCAGATAGGGGAATAGTTTTGTCAGTGCACTTGAATTTGAAATGGTAGCTAAATTTTATTTTGTCAAATAAAGAGCTCACAGACTGGTTAGAGAAAAAAGAAATAATTATCTACTTATCTAAATATTTACCTACTTGCTTATGCATGTTTCTTTTGCATGATTATTAATGAGTTAATGATTTAGCTCCATTTATTATAAAATTAATCAGATCTAAATAGAACAACACTTTTATACCATTCCCCCTCAGTAAAGCTATAAAAAAATCTTATGTTGGTTACAATAAAACTGTAAAAATAAAAATTAGAAAAGTCTTATCATTTAGTATTTGGGGCATTTATTTCATTTGTAAAAGGATGTTGAAATGTATTGTTTTGCTTATAGTAGAAAGCAAATACAATTCTCTCAAAATCAACTTATTTTATTTATTGAATAACTGTTTTTTAAATTGCTCAACAATAGAGATTCCTTATGTGTGGGGAACTATTCAGTAGGAAAACTCTTGTTTCTTAATTTGAAAGTTACATTTTTTAAAATTAATGACAGTGAAAAAAGTGTTAGTCTTCAAGATGCATGATTCCATTCTACTGCTGCTCGCTTTTCAATTGATTTCCAGGTCCTTTAAAATTTGTAGGCTGTCTTTTTATCTACTACATCATTCTGTCTTTTTAGATTTTACTTATCTTTTCAAAAATTGCAGTGTTGATTCATGAAATATTTTGCAATTATTTTCTAATATAATTAAACACCATTGAATTTCAAATGTGAAACACTGAACTCTATTATTATTATTACTATTATCATTATATAGTAAGAAAATTACTTTGTCATCCATACTCAGTGGTGTACAGTTAGATTTACTATGAGCAATGATAAGTTTTAGAAACTTAACAAGTGGGAAATCATTATATTTCATGAGATGCGAAATATGAAGGATTTCTTCACATTCTCATATTTAAGTCATGAAATGTGATTTGTTATATATTTTCTACTACCAGAATCATGCATTTTTATTATGGTGTATTTTTGCCTATTTGAATGATTTGCAGTGTTTCATACAAAATGTGTCATTGATATTAAAGCAAAATCAGGAGTTATGTATTCAATAAGTTCATATTATTTTTCTTTTAAATTTTTTGCTCTCATGTTATACACTTACCTTTAGAATTCATTGTTTCATTTCTTTATTACTAATGATATTATTCCCAAAAGAAAAAGTCATCTTCTTCTAGTTTTTTCAAACACACTCATGTTTCTTTTTGGGCCTGGTTTTTTGTCAGTTCTAAAAATGTTTTTACCCCTGGTAAGTAGTTCTAGAGAGATATTATTGACAAAAGCATTACATATTACTGACAAATTAAGTGTTCTGATGTCAACTTTTAGAAAGCCAGTATGCTCTAAGAAAATAAAACACAAAACAAAAATTCTTGCTCTGCTTGGTCTAAAACAAATACCTAAGGAATTTCAGGCCCTATAGGTAAAGCATTTTCCTTCCTTGTGAAGATATTATTAAAAATAGTAGATATATTAAATGTGTTCTTTTAAACTAGGATTTAGAAATTGGAAGAAAGTGGGGAGAACATGGATTATACATAACAAATCATTTTCTAATCTGAAAGCATGGATTTATTTCTGATTCACTTTCTCTCTAGTGTCATTTGTTCTACTCTTTTTGATATGTATGGTCAGACATACTTAACAGATTGGAAAACACCCTGAAACATGTTCTTAATATGTAAATAAGAGTTTTTCAACCAAAACAGAGCAGAATATATTTCAGAACTTGATACTTCCACGGTAGAAATCATCCAATTTTTAAAATTATACCTTTTTATATATAAAATATATGCATGGGTATCTGTCAACATTGACCCTTGCAAAAACTTCAGTTTCAACTTTCTCCCTCCTTCTCTCCACACCCTCTCCTAGATGACAAGTAGTCCCATGCATGTTAAATATGTAAAGTATATGATAAATACAACATATGTATACATATTTATATAGTTATCTTGTTGTACAAGAAAGATTGGATTTAAAAAGGTTAAAAATAATCTGAAAATAAAAAAAAAATGAAAGCAAACAATAACAAAAAGAGTGTATATTGTTGTCCATACTCATTTCCAGTGTTCTTTCCTAGGTGTAGTTGGTTCTGTTCATTACAGATCAATTATAAATGATTTGGATGCTCTCATTGCTGAAGAGAGCCATATATATCAGAATTGATTATCATATAGTATTGTTGTTGAAGTGTATAAAGATCTCTAGGTTCTGTTCATTTCACTTAGCATTAGTTCATGTATGTCTTTCCAAGTCTGTCTGTATTCATCCTGTTAGTCATTACTTATAAAACAATAATATTCTGTAACATTCATATACCACAATTTATTTAGCCATTCTCCAATTGATGGGCACCATTCAATTTCCAGTTCCTAGTCACTATGAAAAGGCTGTCACATTTTTGCACTTGTGGGTCCCTTCCCCTCCTTTAAGATCTCTTTGGGATATAAGCCCAGTTAGGTAACACTGCTGATCAAAGGGTATGCACAGTTTGGTAACTTTTTGAGTATAGTTCGAAATTGCTCTCCAGAATGAATTTGTTCACAATTTCACCAACAATGTATCAGTGTCCCAGTTTTCCCCCATCCCCTCCAACATTCGTCATTATCTTTTCCTGTCACCTTAGCCAATTTAACAGGTGTGTAGGGTATCTCAGAGTTGTCTTAATTTGCATTTCTGTGATCAATAATCATTTGGAACATCTTTTCATATGGCTAGAAATAGTTTCCATTTCTTCATCTGAAAATTGTTCATATCCTTTGACCATTTATTAATTGGAAAATGGCTTCATTTCTTATAAATTAGAGTCAATTCTCTATATACTTTGGAGATGAGGACTTTATCAGAACTATTAACTGTAAAAATATTTCCACAATTTATTGCTTCTCTACTAATCCTGTCTGCATTAGTTTTATTTGTACAAAACCTTTTTAATTTAATATAATAGAAATTTTCTATTTTGTGATCAATAATGCCCTCTAGTTATACTTTGTTCACAAATTCCTTCCTCCTCCACAGGTTTGAGAAGTAAATGATCCTATGTTCTTCTAATTTATTTATAATCTTATTCTTTATACCTAGATCATGAATGCATTTTGATCTTATCTTGGTGGCTGATGTTAAATATGAGTCAATGCCTAGTTTCTGCGGCACTAATTTCCAATTTCCCCAGCAATTTTTGTCAAATAATGAATTCTTATCCTGAAAGCTGAGGTCTTTGGATTTGTCAAACACTAGATTGCTACAATTATTGATGATTTTGCCCTGTGAACTTAACCTATTCTATTGCTCTACTAGTTTATTTCTTAACCAATACCAAATGGTTTGGGTGACCATTGCTTTATAATATAGTTTTAGATTAGGTACAGCTAGGCCACCTTCATTTGATTTTTTTTTTCATTAGTTCCCTTGAAATTCTTCACCTTTTGTTCTTCCAGATGAATTTTGTTATTATTTTGTTGTTATTTTTTCTAGTTCATTAAAATAGTTTCTTGGGAGTCTGATTGATATAGAACTAAATAAATAGATGAGTTTAGGTAGTATTGTCATCTTTATTATATTTGCTCGACCTGTCCAGGAGCACTTACTATTTTTCCAATTGTTTAGATCTAACTTTATTTGTCTGAAAAATGTTTTGTAGTTTTGCTCCTATAGTTCCTTACTTTCCCTTGGCAGATAGACTCCCAAATATTTTATATTATCAGCAGTTATTTTAAATGGATTTTCTCTTTGTATCTCTAGCTGTTGGATTTTGTTAGTGATATATAAGAATGCTGATGATTTATGTGCATTTATTTTGTGACCTGCAACTTTGATAAAGGTGTGGATTATTTCTAAAAGCTTTTTAGTCAAATCTCTGGGGTTCTCTAAGTATACTATAATATCATCTGCAAACATTGATAATTTGGTTTCCTCCTTACTTATTCTAATTCCTTTAATCTCTTTCTCAACTCTTATTGCTGAAGCTAGCTTTCCTAAGACACATTTGAATAGTAATGGTGATAGTGGGCAATCTTGTTTTACTCCTGACCTTATTTTTCCAGTTTATCCCCATTACATATGATGCTCACTGATGATTTTAAATAGATGCTCCTGTCTATTTTAAGGAAAAGTCCATTTATTCCTATAGTCTCAAGTGTTTCTAATAGGAATGGGTGTTGGCTTTTATCAAATGCTTTTTCTGCATTTATTAAGGTGATCATATGATCTGTGTAAATTTAATTATTGAGATAGTCAATTATGCTAACAGTTTTCCTACTATTGAACCAATCCAGCATTCCTGGTATGAATAATACTTGGTCATGGTATATTATCCTGGGAATGATTTTCTGTAATCTTTTTGCTAATATTTTATTTAAGATTTTTTCATTAATGTTCATTGCAAATATTGGTCTATAATTTTCTTTCATTGTTTTCAACCTACCTAGTTTAGATATGAATACCATGTCTGTGTCATAAAAGGAATTTATTAGAACTCCTTCATTCCCTATTTTTTCAAATTTTTTGTATAGTATTGGAGTTAACTGTTCTTTAAATGTTTGGTAGAATACACATGTAAATCCATCTGGTCCTGGGGATTTTATTTTAGGGAGTTGATTAATATTTTGTTCTATTTCTTTTTCTAAAACAGGACTATTTAACCAATTTACTTCTTTCTCTGTTAATCTGAAGAATCTATATTTTTGAAGGTATTCATCCATTTTATTTAAGTTATCAAATTTATTGGCATAAAGTTGGGCAAAGTAACTCCAAATTATTTCTCTAATTTCCTCTTCATTGGTGGAAGATTCTCCCTTTTCATTTTTAAGACTAACAATTTGATTTTCTTCTTTCCTTTTTCTAATTAAATTTATCAAGTTATTATCTATTTTGTTTTTTTTTTTTCATAAAACCAACTCTTAGTTTTATTTATCAATTCAATATATTTTTTTTACTTTCATTTTTATGGATCTCTCCTTTTAGTTTTAGAATTTCAAGTTTAGTGTTTGGGGGGGTTTAATTTGCTCTTTTTCTAGCTTTTTTAGTTGCAAGCCTAATTCATTTATTTTCTCTTTCTCTATTTTATGTAAGTAAACCTCTAGAGATATAAAATTTCCCCTTATTACTGCATTGCCTGCATCCCACACATTGTGGTATGACTTCTCATTATTGTCATGCTCTTGGGTAAAATTATTAATTGTGTCTATGATTTGCTGTTTGACCCAATCATATTTAGGATGAGATTATTTAGTTTCCAATTACTTTTTGGTCTATTTTCCCCTAGCTTTTTATTGAATGTAATTTTTATTACATAGTGATCTATGAAGGATGCATTTACTATTTCTGCCTTTATGCATTTGAATTTAAGGTCTTTATGTCCTAATAAATGGCTACTTTTTGTATAGGCTTCATGAACTGCTGAGAAGAAAGTGTACTCCTTTCTGTCTCCATTCAGTTTTCTCCAAAGATCTATCATACCTAACTTTTCTACTGTTTTATTTACCTATTTCATTTCTTTCTTATTTATTTTTTGGTTTGATGTATCTAGTTCTGAGACTGCAAGGTTGAGATCTCTACTATTATAGTTTTGCTATCTATTTCTTCATGCAGCTCTCTTAACTTCTCCTTTAGGAATTTAGATATACACTTGGTGTGTGTGTATATATATATATATATATATATATATATATATATATATATATATATTTAGTATTGATCTTGCTTCATTATCTATGCTATCCTTTAGCAAAATATAGCATCCTTCCTTATCTCTTTTAATTATATCAATTTTTGCTTTTGCTTTATCTGAGATCAGGATGGCTACCCCTGCTTTTTTTTTTCACCTGAAGCATAGTAAGGTCTGCTCTAACCTTTTATTTTTAATCTGTATGTATTGCCCCACTTCTAGTGTGTTTCCTGTAAACAACATATTGTAAGATATTGGCTTTTAATACAGTCTCCTTTCCACCTCTACTTTATGGAGGAGATTACCCCATTCACATTTATGGTTAAAACTACTAATTCTGTATTTCCTGTTATCTTATGAGCACTCCCTCTTTAGAATCCCTCCCTCCCTCTTGAAGTCCTTCCCCTTTTCTTAAACTTTTTCCTTACTATTTTTGTATTCCCTTCTATTTAGCCTTCTCTTTCTCTTTTCTCGTTTCCTCTACCACTTTTCAATGAGGTGGGAGAAGTTTCTATGCAAATAAAATATGTTAAATATTTTCTCTTTGAGCCAAATCCGATGAGAGTAAGATACACACTATGTTCATCCCTCTCCCCTTATTCTCTCAGATAGAGGTTTCCTTTGCCTCTTCATGAGATGTAGTTTCTTTCTCTTTACCTCCACTTTTCCCTTTTTTTTTGGTATCATTTCCTCTCCATCTCTAGTTGCTTTTTTATATTATAACAGTAAAACCGAATTATACCTGTGCTCTTTATGTATACCCTTAACAGAAATACAGTTCTCAAGAGTTCTTTTTACTTTTTTATGCTTCTTTTAAGTCCTATATTTGGAGGTCAAACTTTTTGTTTATCTCTTGTTTTTTCATCAGAAATAAATGGAATTCACCATTTCATTGAATGTCCATCGTCTTCCCTGGAAGGGAATGCTCAGTTTGGTTGGATAAGTTATTATTTGGCTGCATACCAAGTTCTTTTGTCTTTTGGAATATCAGATTCCAGGCCCTTTTATCCTTTAATGTGAATTCTGCTAGATCCTGAGTGATCCTTATTGTGGCTCCTCTATATTTGAATTTTTTTTTCCTGGCTGCTTGTATTATTTTTGCCTTGGTCTGATAGTTCTGGAATTTAGCCACAATATTTCTTGGAGTTTTGATTTTGAGATCTCTTTCAGTAGGTGATAGATGAATTCTTTCAATGTATGTTTTATCTTTTATTTCTATAATATTTTGGCAGTTCTCTTTGATGATTTCCTGAAAAATAGTGTCTAGGCTCTTTTTTTCATCATGATTTTCAGGGAGTCCAATTATCCTTAAATTATCTTTCCTAGATCTATTTTCCATTTTGTCTATTTTTTTTTCATTTTTTTGACTTTGGTTGACTGATTCTTGGTGTCTCCTTGAGTCATTAATTTCCATTTGTTCAAGTCTGATTGTTAACATATTATTTTCTTCATTAACTTATTTATTTCTTTTTGTATTTGTCCAATTGAGTTTTTAAATGAGTTGTTTTGTTCTATGGATTTTTTTTCCATTTTACCAATTTTTTTTAAAGAACTATTTCCTTTTTCCATTTCACAAATTCTGTTTTTCAGGGTGTTGATTTCTTTATCCACTCTGTCTTTTAATGAGTAATATCAATTATCTTGACCCTCTTGCAAAGCTTCCCTTTCTTTTCCCTGTCTTTCTTCTATCTCACGATTAAGATCCTTTTTAATTTCTTCTATGAGAGCCTTGTGTGATGTGGACCAGATAATTTATACTTTTGGATTTAGAGAGAAACTGTTTTAGTCTCCTCAGTTTTTGAAGTCTGCTCTTGCCCTATAGCTATCTATAGTTAGAGCCCACTTTGCCTTTTTGCTCATTTTGAAAAACAAACAAACAAACAAACAAAAACACACTATGGTCTGCTTATGCGGGGGTGGGCAGTGGGGTATTTCCAAGCTGCTTCTACAAGCAACAGGAAGCAGCAGTGAAGGGTCAATGGGACAACATCCACCAGCTGCACTGGTTTAGCAGTTGCCCTGAAATCAGCATTATCGGAAAGGTAGCAACTGTGGTTGTGGTTGGATTACACTAAGTCACTCTGGTTGTTGTGTGGGTGTGGCCAGGTCTTTTGGGGTATAGTCTTTACCCCTTGTGTTTATAGCTTGTCTGCTGATGTACTGGCTTGCTGCCAGGGCAGAGTAGCTAAAACTGTGGTAAAGATCTTCCCGCAGATTTTCTACTGGCATAGAACACACCCCACCCCACTCTGGTCTGCTCAGCATGAGCTGTTTTCCGTGCTCTCACTGCCTGAGTAAGGTTTGTGCCTGTCTTAGCTCTGTTCTGTCCCTGCACACAAGCAAAATAGCCCCTTTCTGAGGAATTTGGAGATTATCTTCTGTTAGTAATGTGTTGTGCTCCTAATATTTGTGGGTTCTGACAGTCAAGCACTAATTTAGAGACTGAATTTCGTTAAAATAGATTGAGGGAAAAGGAGAATTTAGGAAGATACATGTCCTCTCTGCCATCTTGGCTCCATCCTCTCATCTATGTTTTCATAAGACTAGCCAAAGTTAGCATCATTATTCCTTAGGTTAGTCTTGTGAAGCAGTATTATAATCCTGTAGTACTGTAATACTACATCAGCAGTATTGCTACCAGTAGCAAAATACATTATTATTTTTTACAGTTTCTCAGAATGTAATTTCCAAATAAGAAAGATCATTGATCATTCTTCATATAATATTGTTTCAAAGAGTAAATAATATGGTTAATAAGAGAAATAGGAAATAAATACATGCTAACAAAGAAAAATCAATGTCTCATTTCTCTAGATATTATAATTTTTTCAAATCTTCCTTCAATTTAAAGAAGTTATTAAATATTACCATGTCAAAATCATGTCATTTTTTCATTTATTAAATACCAGCATATTAAAGGATTTTAGTTAAGATCAAATATGATAATTTAAAAACTTTATTACTGTTTATTATAGAAACTGTTTTGGTATTGAAGACTTATCTTGGCCTCCATGAAAAATAAAGTCTAGTTCCTAAATTACTAAAATGCAATACTTTATTTTGATCATTGCTTCTATAAGTTAAATCTACAACTCAGAATTCTGACACATTTACCAATCTTAATTTGAAGGGAAAAACAATCTCACTGATAAGATGGGAGTCTTCACTACATTGTCTGTCATACTAAGATGTACTCTGGATAGAGAATATGTTTTGAGTCAGGAAGACATAAGCTGAAATCATCTTAGAGACTCTTTAGCTGTGTGACTCCAAGAAAATCATTTTATATCTCTCATAGAATGTGCATAACAGATTATGAACCTGAAGACACCATATAAATTAGAATTATTATTTGACTCAGAACTTGTCAGTAAAAAATCATACAAGTCATACAAAAACATTGTACATGAAAACTGAGGACCCTCTGACACCCTTCATTTCTCGCCCATTTCTCCCTTAACTTGCTTTTGTGTATTATCTTTTTGCATTAAACTGTAAACTCCCTGAGGAAAGGGGCTGTTTTTTTTATTATTATTCATATCCCAACTCTTAGCACAATGAATGACACATAGTAAAAAAATATATATATATATTGTCAAGGAAATTGGGGTTAAGTGACTTGTTCACAATCGCACAACTAGTAAGTGTCAAGTGTCTGAGACTAGAAAATTTAAATTCAGGTCCTCCTTACTCCAGAGCAGGTATTCTAGCCACTGTGCTACTTAACTACCTCCACAATAGAAACTTATTGTATATTAATTGACTATTGAATAAGTATGACTCAATATCATTCAAGGTTTCTCAAATCTTGTTTACCTTTAAGGAACTCTTGGGTATAAAAATATCATCATTAGCATTCATAACAATAACAATGATTAGTATGCAGCATGTTTGGTTTCATCACTGTGGAGAATCTTTCTGTGTAAGATTCCTCAACACATATGCATAGCCCCAGACAATTACATGAGGCACCTAGCGGTTAATTGCCTAACTTATGGCCACATAGCTTTTATCTGAAGAATTTGAGCCAAGATTTTCCTGAATACAAGTCAAATATTCTGTCTACCATCTGACTCATAGCTTTTCCTTGCATAATGTATGGTCAGCCTCAGAATTTAGAAAGTCTGGATTCAAGTCCTGGGAACAACTCATAAGTTCTTCATTTCTCATACAATATTCTAAAATAAAAAGTTAAAGAATAAATTATAATCTATAAAATAAGGGAATTTTCCCACACTAATAAAATCATATTTGAACCTAATAATGATAAAAAAATATAATAATTGAAATAGGAATAATAAATTATAATAAGAATTGTTATGTCATAATTAACATGAAATATGTATA
Organism: Sminthopsis crassicaudata; assembly: GCF_048593235.1. Taxonomy (NCBI): domain Eukaryota; kingdom Metazoa; phylum Chordata; class Mammalia; order Dasyuromorphia; family Dasyuridae; genus Sminthopsis; species Sminthopsis crassicaudata. The sequence continues at coordinate 121,417,783 of NC_133617.1, forward strand.
TGTATGTGTGTTTATATGTATATATGTAGAAAAAGATATATATGTTTATATGCATATATATGCACATAATGTTGTGGTTTCCAAATATTTTACCTGGACTGCTCCATTTGCACTTAATTAAAGAAAATATGAAATTATATGCTAGTCCTCATCTCATCCATGGAATATTTTAATAGCAATCTTACTGGTGTCTCTTTTTCAAGTCTTTCTCAATTCATCTCCCAGTCTACTTAGCTGCCAAAGTAATCTTCCTAACATATAAACATAAAAATACAACCTCTCTACCCCTCTACTTCCTTAAATAAATTGCATTGGTTCTCTATTACCTCCAGAATCAAATATGCAATTTTCTTTTTGTCACTAATTTTCTTTCCAAATCTGATCCCTTCTTATCTATGTAGTCTTCTTATACTTTAATCCTTTTATAAACTCTAACTCAATACCTTTTCTCTTGATGTCTCTCTAATACTTATCTTCCTCACCTATATCCCATGACTTACCTAGGTTTACTTCAATATTCACTTCAAAATTAACCTTCTGCAAGAAGTCTTAATCATTCTTACCCCCTTAGTCCTCCTAAAGATGGCCTTCCATTTATACTCCAATATATTATATGTATGTCTTCATTTTTTACACTATTAGGCTATAGGCTTCAGGAAGGAAGGGACTGTATTTTTGTCTTTCTTTATATCCCCAAATTTATCATAATTCCTGAAACATAATAAGGTCTGAATAAATACTTGTTGACTAACATGAATTGATTGACACCTAAATCATGAGTTAGCTTTCATTTTTACCCCATAACTTGTTGGCAAAGATAGAACAATTTTCTGCAAGATAACTGTGCTCTATTGGAATCAAGGGACACTGTCATTTTGTTCAATATGTAAAAACATTCATTTTCTGTCTTTAACTGATTCCTTTCATATTGAGTTTATTACCATATTTTACAAGTATAAGAAACAATGTTTAACATTTGTTTTATACCAGGTGCATTCATCTTCAATTTTATTTATGCAGCAAATATAAAGAAATGCAATTCAGGTTTATAATAAAGGCTCTAGGAAAAATAAATCACTACAGCTGATGCCTTGTATTTTACATTTTTCTTAAACCTGACAACTTCAAAAATTATTAGGATTCTAAAATATGTACTAAGCTGTTTTCATCAAAGAAATAATCAGTTATAGGGACAGGTGGTGAAGTGGATAGAGCACCAGCCTTGAATTCAGGAGAACCTGAATTTAAATCTGGTCTCAGACACTTAACACTTCCTAGCTGTGTGACCCTGGGCAAGTCACTTAACCCAAGCCTCAATAAATAAATAAATAAACAAACAAGCAAACAAACAAACAAATAAATAAAATAAAAAGAAATAATCAGTTATATTGCTTCATGTGAATTGTTAGGCAACAATAGACTCCTGTGATCATCTATGTGCCTCCAAAAACCTCCTAAGGATGCAGTAAGTCTAAACAGACTTTTAAAGTGCATCTTCATTAAATATATTTACATGGATATAAAAAAGGAATTCATTTTACATAGAAGAAACAAGCCCCTTTCATTATATAATTTAATCATTTAGAATTTTTCTGTAATGGATAGATGGATATATTATAATTTTAGAGAAATTTCAGAAATAGAATAAACCCAAATGATTCCTAAAAAGTGTTTCTGTACACTCTGCCCAAGCAGAGTTGATTTAGATATAGAGAATAGATGAGAATTGTATAAACAGATTGAGGTCAATACTCATCCTTCTGATGTTTTTAATAGATAAGCATATGTAACTCTGAGAAAAGTTTTGCAGGTCAGATGGAAATGGAAGAACCTATCTAAACTTTAATCTTGAAAAAAATAAGCAACCAACACCCTGGATCTTCATAAAAATCCCTGTCTCTTGCTCTCTCTCTCTTGCTCTCTTCTCTGCTTCTCTCTGTTTTTCTCTCTTACTTCCCACACATTTACACATAGTGTGATATATATATGTGTGTGTGTGTGTGTGTGTGTGTGTGTGTATGTGTGAATATGTTCTTCTTGAGAGGTTATTTGACCCATTATTGTAATGAAGAAGTTGGAAATGAAATGTAACAACAAATGTAGGTGGGTTTTTTTGGTAGTACACTGACTTAAAATAATTTAGTATATCCAATTTATCATTTTTTCTAGCTTTTATCAAAATATTTAGAGTGGTGTTGAGAAATCAAAAAGACTCCCTATTTTCAAGGTGTCTCTAACAACATTTTGCTTCCATTTTCAGTTGGGAAATATTTTTTAAAAGTATTTTAACTTATCTCTTTCTCTTGGCTACATACACATATACATTTATGCACATATATGTACACAAACATATATACATGTATATATATATATATATATTAATCCTTTCTTTTAGCAAAAAGCTAATATTTGCTCTCTACTTGCTATATCTTTAAGAGAGATGTTTTGCTTAGTTTCCAAAAGAACTATTGGGATTTTTGATTTGAAAACTGTTTCACCTCAAGTCATTTTTCTTCTTTCTCATTGCTATTCTACAATGTTGAATGAAATTATTTACATCTATATGTCATTTAATTATACTGCTTTGGATACGGCATGACCAAGCTCCTTGATCTCAGCTTCATGTTTTGTGACCCTTAATAATCAAAACTTTTGTGGTTTACTTCTCTTCCTAAGTTCTCCTTCTCATATTAATTTCTTGGCCTGGTTCTATTTTTTTCATGACTACTATTATTTCTTATATACACTTTCCTTAATTCACTGAAAACTACAAGCATTATATCTCCTAAAATGTCAATGTTTAACAAGATTCTCCTGACAGGGAATGTTATTAAACTGGGACATTAATATACTGCTGGTGGAATTATGAAATAATCCAACCAATCTGGAGAGCAATTTGGAACTATGCTCAAAAAGTTATGAAATATTATTGTGCTATAAGAAATGATCAGCAGGATGATTTCAGAAAAGCCTGGATAGAATTACATGAACTGATGTAGAACCAGGAAAATATTGTGCATAGCAACAAAAGATTATGTGATGAAGATCCACTCTGATAGATATGGTTCTTCTCAACAATGAGCTTATTCAAGCCAATTCAATAAACTTGTGAGAACTATCTGTATCCAGAGAGAGAACTGTGGGAACTGAGTGTGGATCACAATACAGTATTTTCACCTTTTAGTTGTTGCTTCCTTGCTTTTTTATTTTTTTTTTTCTTTTTGATCTGATTTTTCTTTTACAGCATGATAAATGTATAAATATGTATGGAAGAACTGTATATGCTTATCACATATTGGATTATTTGCTGCCTAGGGGAGAGGGTGAGGGAAAGGAAAAGAGAAAATTTTAGAGCACAAACTTTTGCAAGGGTTGTGGTTGAAATTTACCTTTCTATGTATTATGACAATAAAAATCTATTTAAAAAAGAGAAAAAATATTCTTACTGGGCAAATTCTAAAACTATTGGTTCTTCCCTTCTCTATCCTTTCTTTCCCTTCCCTTGTATGGGGAAAAATTGCATCCTTTTTTAAAAAGAAATTACCTCTATCAAAAATTAGCATTTCCTTCAGATATGTATGAACATCATGAATATTATTTTGCAAATACCAGAAGTTATAATAGACTGCTGAAAAGTTCCATGAGCCACAAAAGTATTAAAAACCCTTGTCAATCAATCAAGAGAGAAACAAGGCCAACAAAATAAAACCCCTTCTTCTAAAGGAGATTATTGTCCACCAAAAAGAAACAATATTTCAAAGTACAAAAAATAATCTTGGGGAAGTAAGATGGATCAAGAAAGGTTTTGGTTGGGTTATAGCTGTAAGGTAAGCATTGAATGAATGTAAATGTTCTAAGAAGGTGAGGCACAGCATTTCAACTATGGAAAGGAGGCATTGAAGGATTGATACATTTTGTTTTGATGTATGGATCACTTAGAAACACACAAATGCTTCTTACTACCTACCACCATATACTGTGACCTTTGTGGGAGATGACGATCATCTCATAGAGTATAACTGACAGAACACATGATTTTCTGCTCTTTTCATATTTTAAAAGATCATTCATCTGGGACCAAAGTTGACTAAGGTCTTGGACCAAAAATATGTTGTCTTTGGGGGCAGCTAGATAGCAGAGTGGATAGAATTCTAGGTTGTGAATTAGGCAGTTATGAAGTCAGTGCTGTGCAAAACATTTAATTCTGTTTTTCTGTTTCCTCATCTGTAAAATGAGCTGGAAAAAGAAATGGCAAATCACTCCAGTGTCTGTGCCATGAAATCCTCAAATGAGTTCATGAAAAATCAATAAGACTGAACAAGAATAGCAAGTTATGTTTTATTATTGTCTTCATTCATTTATTCATTCATTCTTACAGTCATTTTTTCATTATCTATCTCTCTGTTTGTTTATTATTGTAGTCATTTGTATTTATATCCTTTACATTCTCAGGGGAATCTTATCCATTCTCAATGACAAGTCAATTTTTCAAAAACATAGCTGATTACAGATTTAGGAGAACCAATGAAATTTAAAACAAACGGACAAATAAATAAAACACTTTTCAAACCTTAAAATGCTAATAATAAAATTAACCATAAGTTCTATTAATTCTAGCTCCTATTCTTACGATAAATAGATCCCAGATGAAGACTAATTATAGTTTCTGTGGTCCTTATCATACCCTCACTGTAAAGATGGATCCCTTCTGAATGTCAGACAAGCTATATCTTTTTTTTTCAGAGATATAAGAATGCGATTTTTAAAAGAACACACAAGTTGAAATTCCCTTCCAGAATATATTTCTACTAATTGACCATTAGACATAGTATTTTTCTCATATTAATTCAATTTATTTTAATGTTTTACTTTTAAAAATTTTGATAAGCATTGTTTTTTTTTGTTTGTTTATTTGTTTGTTTGTTTGTTTTTCCTTTCTACTTCTCTTGTGGAGAAGGAAAAGAACAAGGAACACCTTTGTAGTCATTTTTCAAAGTCAAAAAACATCTCATATTGGCCATGTCAAACTTTATGTGTCTCATTGTGCATATTTAATCAATAACCTTTTTGCCAGGAAGTAGGTAGAATTCTTCATTATTTGTCTTCTGAAGTCATGATTGGTCATTTCATTGATCAGATTTCTTAAGTATTTCAAAGCTATTTATCTTTACAGTGTTGTTATGGCATAAATTTGTTTTATTAGATAAATGCTTATTGATTAGCCAATTGATATAATTATTAAGAATCTAGGGTTGTCATGTTCAAATGCCTAACTAACTAAGGAGACGGTCAATTTTTAGAGGCATAAAGACAAACCTGGTAGATGAAGAGGAAACAAAAGTAAATTGATTTTTTTTTTTATAAAAGAGATTATATTAGAACATGTTTCATCCTCTTTGAATTGGAATGTCTTTATAATACAGCATTTAATATTTGCACATGTTACTGAAAATAGGTTTTATGAATACAAAATGTTTCAATATAGATCTTGTTTAAAATATGTTTGTATTTCATCATAAATTCATATTCAACTCCTTGTTCAGGGAATATAGATAAATTGTTGTTTTGCAGAATAAATTAACCTAAATTTCTATCTCTTCCTCCAATTTTTACTGGGACTTATCAGCCATATGTAAATCCTTATGTCTTTAGAAACAAAGCATTGTGTTAGTGGTACATTTATAGAAAATAACTCTTAAAATTTTATAAAGATATAAAAACTAGCTAAGCATAAATAGGCATTGATTTCTGCTTACTATATTTCAGGCATTTACCAGGTCTCAATGATAAAAAGTTAAACTGTCCTTAAAAGTTTATAGGGAGAGGGAATACATGCATACATACTGTTTTCAATATACATAAAACACATTGGGTTTAGATTAAAATATAATATCTAAAATCATATATCTACATGTCTAAGTCAAATTCTATTGTACCATTCAGAAAACATAATACTGAAATTATGATTATTTTTTAAAAGAATCATTATTGAATCTGAAATCCTGTCTCTTCCTCCCCTCCCTATTTTTCTCTTCCTCTTAGTCCTTCTCCTCCTCCTTCTCCTTTCTTCAGATATGTATGAACATTATGAATATTATTTTGAGAAGACTAAAAGTTTAACAGACTTCTTTCTCTTCCTTTTCTTTCTTCTCCTCATCCTTCTCCTCTTATTCCTCTCTTTTTTCTTCTTTCTTTGTTCACTTTCTCCATCTGCTTCTCTTCCTGTCTCTTTGTCTTTATTTCTATATGTACTGAAAGTAATATTTTCTTTGCTTGTGTTTAATGAAAACAATCCAATCTAAATGTTAAAGGATGCCTCATTAACATAGTGGGTTTAAAGAAAATAATGTTTATTTACCTGCTTATACACACATAAATGTGTATGTGTGTATATATGCCATATATGTATGTGTACATTTATATGTATGGACATATATACACATAAACATATATATTACTTTTAATACATTATCAATGCAAATAAACTATACACACAATCTGACATATTGGTTATTGTAGTTTCTTTTATTTTTCAAGAATACTGGGTTGGAATGGAACAGATTGCAATTAAGTATTTTATTTGAAATTGGTTCCAATTTTACATTTTAATTAATTAGATTTCAAAAAGATGTTTCAACTAAAATGGAGAATTGGCATCTATTGTGCCTTGGCCTCCTACCCAATGTTTTGTAGAGAAGTAATTCTTAAGATGTATATACTCCTCCATAGAAAATTTGACTTCTCCATTTTAACAGCCATTTAACATCCACACAGATGAAAAACTGGCATAACTCTTAGCCTCTAGTGTTAACTGTTAATTTGTGCTAGGTCAGAATAGGCGTTCTTTCCATCACTCTTGAAATGTTGGGAAAGCCAATATAACAGTGAGCATCAGGTTGACAAAATATGTGGTTTACTGGGGCGGAGCCAAGATGGCGGAGAAGAAACACACGACTCAGTGAACGTCCTCACTCCCTCACAACCAATTAGATAAATTAAGTCTCAAAATTAGCTCAGGACTGATAGATACCACAAGGACTGGAAGCACGACTTACCAGCTGAAGAGAATCTGGAGTTTCAACAGGAAAGGTCAGTTCTCAGGGGAGGAATAAGAGAGACCAGCACAGACTGTGGGGTAGGGGCACACTGCGCCCATTGCGCTGGGAAGGGCTCTGGGATCAGAGAAGTCACTGAGGTAAAGGAATCTGGCACAGGCTGTTAGCTCTTCTCTGCTAATTATTTAGCAGTTCAGAAGAGAAAGCCAAAATATTTTAAAACTCAAATTTGATTTTCCCCGACCCAGGGGGTGACTCAGCAGAGAATCAGCACCAGGGGGTGTGGCCTCAGCTACCACCTGAGAATAGTTAAGAGATTGACAAGTGGGTGGATACGGCCCAAGGCAACACACACTGCCTAGCTTAGCTGGAGGGAGTAGAACTCAGCTCCAGAAAGTCCCAGAGAAGCGGAACCTTTGAACTAGGGACCTCGGTTTCTGGCAGACACTTCCAGTTTGAGCGCAGGGGCTTCTCACGTCAACTGCTGCAGACATCCACTCCCCAACCGGACACATAGGCTGGGCTTCGTGCTGTCTTCACTATTCTACGCCCTCGAAGCACAGTAGTGCTAATCACCTCTGAGGCACTTCCAGGGAGGGGGTGGGGAACTCTCTCCCAGAGCTCTATCTTAGCTCGGGCGCAGGAGCCGCTGGATCCATCCGGTCTGGGAGGAAGCTGGTAAAGAAGTAAATAATTTCCTACCCCAGGGACAGACCCCAAAAGATTTTTTTAAGTATGAGCAAAAAAGCTAGAAAAACCATAGATTCCTTCTATACAGAGAAAGACCGGGTATCCAACCCCAAGGAAGTTGACAGCAGAGAATCAACAGACAACAACCTAAAGGGGAACGATTCCTGCCCCCCATCACATAACTCTCTCCTAGAAGAAGCTCTTAAAAAATTGAGGGAGATCGAAGAAAAATGGGGAAAGGAAGGGAAGTTATGATAGAGAATAACAACGTCCTGAAATTGGAGTTGGAAAAAATAAAGAATTCACAGGAGATGCAGGGAAACAAAATTAGTGAATTAGAAAAGGTTAAAAAAACACAGGAAAGTAGGATTTCTGAATTGGAAAAGATAAAAAAGTCTCAAGAAAATAGAATTTCTGAATTGGAAAAAGAAAATAATTCTCAAAAAAAAAATTAGGGAAATGGAAAAAAATTCAATAGAGCAAAATAATTCATTTAAAAACGAAATTGGGCATTTACAAAAAGAACTAAAAACTGTGAAAGACGAAAATAACTCCTTAAAAGTCAGGATGGAACAAATAGAAATGAATGATTCACAGAGAACCCAAGAATCAGTCAAACAAAACAAAAAAAAATGAGAAGCTGGAGAACAACGTCAAATACTTACTGGGAAAATCTATAGACCTGGAAAATAGATCTAGGAGAGATAATCTGCGGATTATTGGACTTCCAGAAAACTATGACCAAAAAAAGAGCCTAGATTCTATTTTACAGGAAATTATCAAAGAGAACTGTCCAGAGATAATAGAAACAGAAGGGAAAGTAGATGTGGAAAGAATTCATCGAACTCCTTCTGAAATAGACCCTAAAAAAAGAACACCACGGAATATTGTGGCTAAGCTGCAGAATTACCACACAAAGGAGAAAATCCTGCAAGCAGCTAGAAAAAAAACAATTTAAATACCAAGGTGCCACAATAAGGGTCACCCAAGATCTGGCTGCCTCCACATTAAAAGATAGAAGGGCCTGGAACCTGATATTCCGAAAGGCAAAAGATCAAGGACTGCAACCAAGAATGAACTACCCAGCTAAGTTTAGCATCTTTTTCCATGGAAGAAGATGGTCATTCAATGAAACAGAGGAATTCTATATGTTTCTAAGAAAAAAACCAGACTTAAACAAAAAATTTGATCTACATCCACAAGACTGAAGAGAAACAGAAAAAGGTACACAGAACCCTTGAGAACTGTAACTCTGTTGTGGGTATATAAAAAATACTCAAGGATAATTTGATTTTACTGATATAAAAGAAAAAAAGGGGGGTGTAGTAAAGGGAAGGAGGTCGGTTCAGAAAAAGGGGAAGGAGTGATAAAAAGAGGGAAACTACATCCCAGGAAGAGACATAGAAAATACACCATATCTGAGGGAACTTAGTGAGGGGGAGAATCATTGTGTGAATCTTACTCTCATCAGAAGAGGCTCAAAGAGTAAATAATTAACATATTTGTTTTTCAGAGAATTTTCTCTCACCTCATTAAAAGGGGGGAGAGGAAAAAGGGAAAGGAAAAGGAGAATAAGTGAAGGGACTTGGAGAGAGGGGGGAGGGATCCTAAAAAAAAAAAAAAAAAAAAAAGAGGGAGGGTTGCGCGTCACAAGGGGGGTCTGTAAATTAAATATCGGGGAGGGGGATCAGGGGGGTCAAGGGAAAAAAGTATAATCTGGGGATAATACGATGGCAGGAAATACAGAATTAGTAATTTTAACTGTAAATGTAAATGGGATGAACGATCCCATCAAACGGAGACGGATAGCAGATTGGATCAAAAAGCAGAACCCTAAAATATGTTGTCTACAGGAAACACACTTAAAGCAGGGAGATACATACAGAGTAAAGGTAAAAGGTTGGAACAGAGCTTATTATGCTTCAGGTAAAGCCAAAAAAGCAGGGGTAGCTATCCTTATCTCAGATCAAGCAAAAGCAGAAGTAGATCTCGTTAAAAAAGATAAAGAAGGAAACTATATCCTGCTGAAAGGTAGCATAAATAATGAAGCCATATCAATACTAAACATATATGCACCAAGTGGTATAGCATCTAACTTTCTAAAGGAAAAGTTAAGAGAATTGCAAGAAGAAATAGACAGTAAAACTATAATAGTGGGAGATCTCAACCTTGCACTCTCAGATTTAGACAAATCAAACCACAAAACAAACAAGAAAGAAATTAAAAAAGTAAATAGAACATTAGAAAAACTAGGTATGATAGACCTTTGGAGAAAACTGAATGGCAATAGGAAGGAATATACTTTCTTCTCAGCAGTTCATGGATCCTATACAAAAATTGACCATATATTAGGACATAAAGATCTCAAAATTAAATGTAGGAAGGCAGAAATAATAAATGCCTTCTTCTCAGATCACAATGCAATAAAAGCTACATTCAGTAAAAAGTTAGGGGTAAATAGACCAAAAAGTAATTGGAAACTGAATAATCTCATCTTAAAGAATGACTGGGTGAAAGAGCAAATTATAGAAACAATTAACAATTTCACCCAAGATAATGATAATGATGAGACATCATATCAAAATCTTTGGGATGCAGCTAAAGCAGTAATAAGGGGAAATTTTATATCTTTAGAGGCTTATTTGAAGAAAATTGAGAAAGAGAAGATTAACGAATTGGGCTTACAACTTAAAAGGCTAGAAAAAGACCAAATTATAAACCCCCAACCAAAAACTAAACTCGAAATACAAAAATTAAAAGGAGAAATCAATAAAATTGAAAGTAAAAAAACTATTGAATTAATAAATAAAACCAAGAGTTGGTTTTATGAAAAAGCCAATAAAATAGATAAACCTTTGGTAAATTTGATCAAAAAAAAGAAAGAGGAAAATCAAATTGATAGTCTTACAAATGAAAAGGGGGATCTTTCCACCAATGAAGAGGAAATTAGAGAAATAATAAGGAGTTACTTTGCCCAACTTTATGCCAATAAATTTGATAACTTAAGTGAAATGGATGACTTTCTCCAAAAATATAGGCTCCCTAGATTAACAGAGGAGGAGATAAATTGCTTAAATAGTCCCATTTCAGAAAAAGAAATAGAACAAGCTATTAACCAACTCCCCAGGAAAAAATCCCCAGGGCCAGATGGATTCACATGTGAATTCTACCAAACATTTAAAGAACAATTAGCCCCAATGTTATATAAATTATTTGAAAAAATAGGGGATGAAGGAGTCCTACCAAACTCCTTTTATGACACAGACATGGTACTGATACCTAAACCTGGTAGATCGAAAACTGAGAAAGAAAATTATAGACCAATCTCCTTAATGAATATTGATGCTAAAATCTTAAATAAGATATTAGCAAAAAGACTTCAGAAAATCATCTCCAAGATAATACACTATGATCAAGTAGGATTTATTCCAGGAATGCAGGGCTGGTTTAATATTAGGAAAACTATTAATATAATTGACCATATTAATAAGCAAATTAATAAGAACCATATGATCATCTCAATAGATGCAGAAAAAGCATTTGACAAAATCCAACATCCATTCCTACTAAAAACTCTTGAGAGTATAGGAATAAATGGATTATTCCTTAGAATAATCAGGAGTATATATTTAAGACCGTCAGTAAGCATAATATGCAATAGAAATAAACTGCAACCTTTCCCAGTAAGATCAGGAGTGAAACAAGGTTGCCCACTATCACCATTACTATTCAATATAGTACTAGAAACGCTAGCCTCGGCAATAAGAGCCGAGAAAGAGATTCAAGGAATTAGAGTAGGAAATGAGGAAATTAATCTATCACTTTTTGCAGATGACATGATGGTATACTTAGAGAACCCCAAAGACTCTGCTAAAAAGCTACTAGAAATAATTCAAAATTTCAGCAAAGTGGCAGGATATAAAATAAATCCACATAAATCCTCGGCATTTTTATATATCACTAACAAAATGCAACAGCAAGAGATACAAAGAGAAATTCCATTCCAAACAAATGTTGAGAGTATAAAATATTTGGGAATCCATCTACCAAAGAAAAGTCAGGAATTATATGAGAAAAATTACAAAACACTTGCCACAAAAATAAAATCAGATTTAAATAATTGGAAAGACATTCAGTGCTCTTGGATAGGCCGAGCGAATATAATAAAGATGACAATACTCCCCAAACTAATCTATTTATTTAGTGCTATACCAATCAGACGCCCAAGAAACTATTTTAATGACCTAGAAAAAATAACAACAAAATTCATATGGAAGAATAAAAGGTCAAGAATTGCAAGGGAACTAATGAAAAAAAACTCAGAGGAAGGTGGTCTAAGTGTACCTGATCTAAAGCTATATTATATAGCAGCAGTCACCAAAACCATTTGGTATTGGCTAAGAAATAGACCGGTAGATCAGTGGAACAGATTAGATACAAAGGACAAAAAAGGGTACATCTATAGCAATCTAATCTTTGACAAACCCAAAGATTCCAACATTAGGGATAAAAATTCATTATTCGGAAAAAACTGTTGGGAAAACTGGAAATTAGTATGGCAGAAATTAGATATGGATCCACACTTAACACCATATACCAAGATAAGATCAAAATGGGTCCATGATTTAGGCATAAAGAGGGAGATAATAAATAGATTAGAGGAACAGAGGATAATCTACCTCTCAGACTTGTGGAGGAGGAAGGAATTTATGACCAGAGGAGAACTAGAGATCATTATTGATCACAAAATAGAAGATTTTGATTACATCAAACTAAAAAGTTTCTGTACAAATAATACTAATGCAAACAAGATTAGAAGGGAAGTAACAAATTGGGAAAATATTTTTAAAAACAAAGGTTCTGACAAAGGTCTCATTTCCAAAATATATAGAGAACTGACCCAAATTTATAAGAAACCGAACCATTCTCCAATTGATAAATGGTCAAAGGATATGAACAGACAATTCTCAGAGGAAGAAATTGAAACTATATCCACTCACATGAAAGAGTGTTCCAAATCACTACTGATCAGAGAAATGCAAATTAAGACCACTCTGAGATACCACTACACACGTGTCAGATTGGCTAAGATGACAGGAACAAATAATGACAAATGTTGGAGGGGATGTGGGAAAACTGGGACACTAATACATTGCTGGTGGAGTTGTGAAAGAATCCAGCCATTCTGGAGAGCAATCTGGAATTATGCCCAAAAAGTTATCAAACTGTGCATACCCTTTGACCCAGCAGCGCTACTACTGGGATTATATCCCAAAGAAATACTAAAGAGCGGAAAGAGACATATATGTGCCAAAATGTTTGTGGCAGCTCTTTTTGTTGTAGCTAGAAACTGGAGGATGAATGGATGTCCATCAGTTGGAGAATGGTTGGGTAAATTGTGGTATATGAAGGTTATGGAATATTATTGCTCGGTAAGAAATGACCAGCAGGAGGAATATAGAGAGGCCTGGAGAGACTTAAATCAACTGATGCTGAGTGAAATGAGCAGAACCAGAAGATCACTGTACACTTCAACAACAATGCTGTATGAGGATGTATTCTGATGGAAGTGGAAATCTTCAACATAAAGAAGATCCAACTCACTTCCAGTTGATCAATGATGGACAGAGGTAGCTGCACCCAGAGAAGAAACACTGGGAGGGGAATGAAAATTGTTAGCACTAATATCTGTCTGCCCAGGTTGCATGTACCTTCGGATTCTAATGTTTATTGTGCAACAAGAAAGTGATATTCGCACACATGTATTGTACCTAGACTATATTGTAACACATGTAAAATGTATGGTATTGCCTGTCGTCGGGGGGAGGGAATAGAGGGAGGGGGGGTAAATTGGAAAAATGAATACAAGGGATAATATTATAAAATATATATATATATATAATAAAAAAAAATCACTCGAAAAAGCCAATAAAATAGATAAACCTTTGGTAAATTTGATCAAAAAAAAGAAAGAGGAAAATCAAATTGATAGTCTTACAAATGAAAAGGGGGATCTTTCCACCAATGAAGAGGAAATTAGAGAAATAATAAGGAGTTACTTCGCCCAACTTTATGCCAATAAATTTGATAACTTAAGTGAAATGGATGACTTTCTCCAAAAATATAGGCTCCCTAGATTAACAGAGGAGATAAATTGCTTAAATAGTCCCATTTCAGAAAAAGAAATAGAACAAGCTATTAATCAACTCCCCAGGAAAAAATCCCCAGGGCCAGATGGATTCACATGTGAATTCTACCAAACATTTAAAGAACAATTAGCCCCAATGTTATATAAATTATTTGAAAAAATAGGGGATGAAGGAGTCCTACCAAACTCCTTTTATGACACAGACATGGTACTGATACCTAAACCTGGTAGATCGAAAACTGAGAAAGAAAATTATAGACCAATCTCCTTAATGAATATTGATGCTAAAATCTTAAATAAGATATTAGCAAAAAGACTTCAGAAAATCATCTCCAAGATAATACACTATGATCAAGTAGGATTTATTCCAGGAATGCAGGGCTGGTTTAATATTAGGAAAACTATTAATATAATTGACCATATTAATAATCAAATTAACAAGAACCATATGATCATCTCAATAGATGCAGAAAAAGCATTTGACAAAATCCAACATCCATTCCTACTAAAAACTCTTGAGAGTATAGGAATAAATGAATTATTCCTTAGAATAATCAGGAGTATATATTTAAGACCGTCAGTAAGCATAATATGCAATAGAAATAAACTGCAACCTTTCCCAGTAAGATCAGGAGTGAAACAAGGTTGCCCACTATCACCATTACTATTCAATATAGTACTAGAAACGCTAGCCTCGGCAATAAGAGCCGAGAAAGAGATTCAAGGAATTAGAGTAGGAAATGAGGAAATTAAACTATCACTTTTTGCAGATGACATGATGGTATACTTAGAGAACCCCAAAGACTCTGCTAAAAAGCTACTAGAAATAATTCAAAATTTCAGCAAAGTGGCAGGATACAAAATAAATCCACATAAATCCTCGGCATTTTTATATATCACTAACAAAATGCAACAGCAAGAGATACAAAGAGAAATTCCATTCCAAACAAATGTTGAGAGTATAAAATATTTGGGAATCCATCTACCAAAGAAAAGTCAGGAATTATATAAGAAAAATTACAAAACACTTGCCACAAAAATAAAATCAGATTTAAATAATTGGAAAGACATTCAGTGCTCTTGGATAGGCCGAGCGAATATAATAAAGAGGACAATACTCCCCAAACTAATCTATTTATTTAGTGCTATACCAATCAGACTCCCAAGAAACTATTTTAATGACCTAGAAAAAATAACAACAAAATTCATATGGAAGAATAAAAGGTCAAGAATTGCAAGGGAACTAATGAAAAAAAACTCAGAGGAAGGTGGTCTAAGTGTACCTGATCTAAAGCTATATTATATAGCAGCAGTCACCAAAACCATTTGGTATTGGCTAAGAAATAGACCGGTAGATCAGTGGAACAGATTAGATACAAAGGACAAAAAAGGGTACATCTATAGCAATCTAATCTTTGACAAACCCAAAGATTCCAACATTAGGGATAAAAATTCATTATTCGGAAAAAACTGTTGGGAAAACTGGAAATTAGTATGGCAGAAATTAGATATGGATCCACACTTAACACCATATACCAAGATAAGATCAAAATGGGTCCATGATTTAGGCATAAAGAGGGAGATAATAAATAGATTAGAGGAACAGAGGATAATCTACCTCTCAGACTTGTGGAGGAGGAAGGAATTTATGACCAGAGGAGAACTAGAGATCATTATTGATCACAAAATAGAAGATTTTGATTACATCAAACTAAAAAGTTTCTGCACAAATAATACTAATGCAAACAAGATTAGAAGGGAAGTAACAAATTGGGAAAATATTTTTAGAAATAAAGGTTCTGACAAAGGTCTCATTTCCAAAATATATAGAGAACTGACCCAAATTTATAAGAAACCGAACCATTCTCCAATTGATAAATGGTCAAAGGATATGAACAGACAATTCTCAGAGGAAGAAATTGAAACTATATCCACTCACATGAAAGAGTGTTCCAAATCACTACTGATCAGAGAAATGCAAATTAAGACAACTCTGAGATACCACTACACACGTGTCAGATTGGCTAAGATGACAGGAACAAATAATGACAAATGTTGGAGGGGATGTGGGGAAATTGGGACACTAATACATTGCTGGTGGAGTTGTGAAAGAATCCAGCCATTCTGGAGAGCAATCTGGAATTATGCCCAAAAAGTTATCAAACTGTGCATACCCTTTGACCCAGCAGTGCTACTACTGGGATTATATCCCAAAGAAATACTAAAGAGCGGAAAGAGACATATATGTGCCAAAATGTTTGTGGCAGCTCTTTTTGTTGTAGCTAGAAACTGGAAGATGAATGGATGTCCATCAGTTGGAGAATGGTTGGGTAAATTGTGGTATATGAAAGTTATGGAATATTATTGCTCGGTAAGAAATGACCAGCAGGAGGAATATAGAGAGGCCTGGAGAGACTTAAATCAACTGATGCTGAGTGAAATGAGCAGAACCAGAAGATCACTGTACACTTCAACAACAATACTGTATGGGGATGTATTCTGATGGAAGTGGAGATCTTCAACATAAAGAAGATCCAACTCACTTCCAGTTGATCAATGATGGACAGAGGTAGCTACACCCAGAGAAGAAACACTGGGAGGGGAATGAAAATTGTTAGCACTAATATCTGTCTGCCCAGGTTGCATATACCTTCGGATTCTAATGTTTATTGTGCAACAAGAAAATGATATTCGCACACATGTATTGTACCTAGACTATATTGTAACACATGTAAAATGTATGGTATTGCCTGTCGTCGGGGGGAGGGAATAGAGGGAGGGGGGGTAATTTGGAAAAATGAATACAAGGGATAATATTATAAAATATATATATATATATATATATATATAATAAAAAAATTAAAATAAAAAAAATATGTGGTTTACTACATAAAGAACAAATATTTTGGTAGCAAACCTTTCAGCAGCAATTCAGAACGCAATAGTTTGAAAAAAAAAAAACATGGTCATTAATGTTTCCTACATTGACTTATTTCTTGTCAAAATATTTCTTTGTCATCATACAGACATGGATGATATGTTCTATGACTGGGAATAGTAAGAAATAATGCCCCTGTAGGATATAAGTATTTTGACATTTTAGTCTTTATTTTTGCTGAGGTTTTTAGTCAAACTTTTTTATTGGAGCTATGCTGCTTCTAATAAAATGTAAAACTTGGCAAATGTAACATGGAGCATCTTGTCTGGCAATAAAAAGTGTAATCATTACTTTCTTTGTAACCCATTTTCAAGTGCAAATGAAAAAGAAGCTACATGTTGATAATAAATTATGCATGTAATGCTCAGACCCTAAGGCTAGCAAGTCACAAGAGATGCCACTTTTCAATAATGCTGCAACTGGAGTAAATAAATGAAAAAAGAATTATTATAGTCAGTCGATCAGTCATTTTTGTAGGCAGCATGGTTCATAATGGGAGTAACACAGTTGACTATGTCATTTAATACCTTTTAGAGTTTTTCCTAGTCACTTCATTTCTCTGGAATTTATTTCAATATATATTAGCAAGTTTCTTTAAAAGAATTATAGTGATGGAAAATAAAATAAAATTTATATGTAAGGGATAAGATCATATGAGTCTTTTTAATTGGCTTCAATTAAAAGCAATTTATTTCAACTCACTGTCACAATCAGTACCAAAATAACATAATATTAGTGTTGGAATAGCCCCCAAATCCAGCTTCTGCCAGATCATGTAATCCTTTTTCACTACCTAAAAGAGATTATTTAGTGTCTACATAAATGCTTCTGATGAAGTAGAAATAACTTAATCCTAAGGCAGCCCATTCTACTTTGGAATAGCTCTTATTTGTATAAGTCAATGTTAATGATCCATTTAGCACCACCAATTAGCATAAAATCTATTGCACATGACATTCCATAAAATAACCTAGAGTTTTCAAATTAGCTGCCACATTTGATAGCGATATCTTAGAAGATATACTAAGAGATTTAAACTCCTCCAAGGAAATGATGAAATTATCCAGGCTTAAACAGAATGCTATCACAACCTACTATAAAAGATATTGCTTTATGTGACAACTAATGCTCAGTGGTTTTGATCTTATTGTTTGTTTGTGTGCTTGTTTTGTTTTGTATGTATTTATGTGTGCATAGATATATGTATGTGTGTTTTGCAGGTATTTGTTTAATGATTGGCACCTGGTTTCTTCAAAGAGAGGTAACTGATACATAAGCCCTAGCACTCTGATGACTAAATTATTAGCTAATAGTTCTAAGTGTGCTTCCATTAATGGCAAATTGGAGCAAAATTCATTTTACATCATTTATCTTTCTCTGTCTGAATATTAAAGAGGGAGAATTGACACCTTTTCCTATCACTTTTTAGTATTTTTTTTTCCTAATGAGGGATAAACAGGGAAACAGTCATGAATCAGCAAAGAAACACGGTGAAACAATCTGTCAGCCCAAGAAACTTGGAGGATCAACATAAGGGATCCATCTCACTTTACTTATTGGGGGCACAGTCCAAAAGAGAAAGCTTCCCAGAAAGAATGCAGCGAGTTTCACTTTAACAAAACAAAAGGAGACCTGAGTTTCAGCATGATGGAACAAGGGGACACTACCACTTGGCATGGCATAACTAGTGGAGCCAACAGACTCCAGCTCTGGGAACCACCACATGCTTTAGTGTAATCCCAAGTGATCAGGCATCTTCCAGGGACCAGTCTACCTCAGACTACAGCATAGCCCCTGCCATGTCCTCTAGCAGCAAAGTTTCTACCTGCTTCAGCAAGGTCTCAGGTGTCACCTGGAAGCCAGATCACCAAGTTGATTGGCACAGTTTTAGGTACCCAGGCCAATCCATCACTTGATTCAGAATATCCCAAAGTAAATGCAGGAACACATCACCAAACCCTTAGCAAATACCAATCATTACCACTAAGCCATCAGCTCAGCAGCAGGTAAGCTGTCAGACCCCTACTACCTCTAGCAAGTACCAGATACCCTCCTCTGTACCCCCTTGGTACATCACCAGACATGAGAATCTCCCACAGATCTGAGAGCAACATCAGTGTAGCACCAGACAAACAGCTAGAACCTATAGCCATTGGTACAAGAAGCCCTAGATAGTACTCCTAATTCCATGGAAACAGAGCTCAAATTTATGATACCAAGGAAGATTAAGACACAAACTGAGGAGACAACAAAGTCAAAACACTTATGGGCAAAATCTCAAGTAAAAAAAGCAGGGGTAACAATTTTGATCTCAGATATAGTAAAATAAAAATAAACTAAATTGAAAGTGATAATGAAGTAAACATCTTGTTAAAAAGTATCCTTGACAATGAAATGATATCAATATTAATATTTGTGCACCATGTAGTATAATGTCCAAATTCTTAAGAGGGCAAGTTAAGAGTATTACAGGAAGAAAAAGACAGGAAGACTATCCCAGTGAGTGACCTCAACTGTCCCCTTTCAATACTTGATAAATCCAATCAAAAAGAAACAAAAAAGAAATGAAGGACATAATGAGAAGATAAGAAAAGTTACATTTGACAGACTTTTGGAGAAAATTGAATGGGAAAAGAAAGGAATATACCTTTTTTTCTAGCATTATAAGGCACATACACAAAAAAAAGTAATAAAATTTCAAAATCAAAAGTAAAAAAGGCAGAAATTATTATTTTCAGATTATACAGCAATTAAAATTACATTCAACAAAGGGCATTGAAAGAAAGATGGGAAATTAATTGGAAACTAAATAATCTACTCCAAAAGATTATACTAGAAATGCAGGGTTGGTTCAATATTAGGAAAACTATAAATATGACTGACCATATCAATAACAAAACCAACATCAATCATATGATTATCTCAGTAGAGGCAAAAAACACTTTTGACAAAATACAGCATCCATTTCTATTAGAAAATTAAAGAGCATAGGAATAAATTCAGTTTTCCTTATTATGACAAGCAATAACGTATCTAAAACCATCAGAAGGAAATATCTCTAATGTTGATAGGCTAGAAGCCTTCCCAATAAGATCAGAGGTAAAGTTAGGATGTTCCTTTGTTAAATCCAGGCTAACTCCCTGGAGGCCTCAGGATCAGCCAGAGTCAGGATAAGTAAAAGTTCTTGGTCTTTAGGAGGAGAAGCAGGCAAACTGGCAGGAGTTTAGCCAAATATCTCTTCTCCATTCTGGAGTCCAGAATCTCCATCTTTCTCCTCATCATCCTGCTGCCAAGTGAGTTCTAGGCCTCTCTCACTCCATCCTCTAATCCTTGCCTAAGATTATCTTAACCCCAAACACTGAGCCAGCACCAAACAATGAGAAGGGCCATTTTTCCAAACATATGCTAATAGTGCCATTGTCTTATACTGAATAGGTAATTAGCCTTAAGTGCTTGGTTGTCTAATTCAAGTATACCTTTTTCTGACTTTCAGCCCTTTATATTCCTTATAATCATTATTATTCAATATAGTACTAGAAATGTTAGTTATAGAAATATCAGATGAAAAATAATTTGAAGGAAGCAAACTACCAATGAGGAAATAAAAATAATATTATTTGCAGATGAAATGATGTTATACATAGAGAACACTATAGCATCACACCTCCCACCAAAACAAAACAAAAAAAAACAAAAAAAAAAAACAAAAAAAAACTTGGCTTGGAACAATTAACAATGTTAGCAAAATTGTGGGATATAATATAGATAAAATCACATAAGTCATCAGCATTTCTTTACATGATCTAGAAAGCCCAGTAACAAGAGATCAAGAAATTCTGTATAAAATAACTATAAACAATATAAAAAACTGAGGAGTCTATTGAGATAAACCTAGGAACTTATATGAATTAAATTACAAAACATTTTTCGACACAAATAAAGTAAGATCTAAACAATTGGGGGGAATTATTAATTTCTTGTGAGTAGACTAAGCCAATATAATAAAAATGATAACTTTCCCTAAACTAATTTACTTTTTCAGTGTCATACTAGTCAACTAACAAACCCATCTGATAAAATTAGAAAACAGTAACAACAAATTTCATCTGGAAAAAAAATATATCAAGAATATCAAGAGAATGATAAAGAAAATACAAAGAAAGGTAGCCTAACAATACTGAATCTAAAATTATATAATATAAAATTATACTATTATAATATTAAATTATATATGAATAAGATATATAGTGGTAGATCAGTGGAAGAGGTTAGGTACACAAGACAGAGCAGTCAATGACTACAGTAATATACTGTTTGATAAACTTGAAGATACTGTCTTCTGGGATAAGAACTCATTGACAAAAATTGCTGGGGAAATTTAAAAAGAGTAAGACACAATCTAGTTATAAACCAATATGGCACTCTTTATACCATGATAAAGTAAAAATGTGTACATAATTAAGATATAAAGGGTAACACCATAAGCAAATTAGAAGAGCAAGGAATGATCATTTATGGAAAGGAGGAAAATTCAAGACCCCAAATAAGAGATAGGAAGCATTACAAAATGCAAGATAGGTAATTGTGATTATAATAAATTAAAATAGCTCCCATTGGATCTTGAGCTTTGCAGCTATATTTCATGAGTCTCAAGTGCAGATTCTCTGTCTGGTTTTACTGATGGATCCTGATAGAAATGATTGTCCTCTGCAAACTTTGTTGTTTAT